>NW_028156203.1:0-190552 GCF_964263955.1 Coregonus lavaretus | reverse complement strand
AGAGAGGACCAACAAGAAGAAAACACATTCACCTGTAGAGAGAGAGAGAGAGGACCAACCAAGAAGAAAAACACATTCACCTTTAGAGAGAGAGAGAGAGAGAGGACCAACAAGAAGAAAACACATTCACCTGTAGAGAGAGAGAGAGGACCAACAAGAAGAAAACACATTCACCTGTAGAGAGAGAGGGAGAGAGGACCAACAAGAAGAAAACACATTGACCTGTAGAGAGAGAGAGAGAGAGAGTGGACCAACAAGAAGAAAACACATTCACTTAGAGAGAGAGAGAGAGGACCAACAAGAAGAAAACACATTCACCTGTAGAGAGAGAGAGAGAGGACCAACAAGAAGAAAACACATTCACCTGTAGAGAGAGAGAGAGGACCAACAAGAATAAACACATTCTCCTGTAGAGAGAGAGAGAGGACCAACAAGAAGAAAACACATTCACCTGTAAGAGAGAGAGGACCAACAAGAAGAAAACACATTCACCTGTAGAGAGAGAGAGAGAGAGAGGACCAACAATAAGAAAACACATTCACCTGTAGAGAGAGAGAGAGGACCAACAAGAAGAAAACACATTCACCTGTAGAGAAGAGAGAGAGGACCAACAAGAGGAAAACACATTCACCTGTAGAGAGAGAGAGAGGACAACAAGAAGAAAACACATTCACCTGTAGAGAGAGAGAGAGAAGGACCAACAAGAAGAAAACACATTCACCTGTAGAGAGAGAGAGAGAGAGAGGACCAACAAGAAGAAAACACATTCACCTGTAGAGAGAGAGAGAGGACCAACAACAAGAAAACACATTCACCTGTAGGAGAGAGAGAGGACCAACAAGAAGAAAACACATTCACCTGTAGAGAGAGAGAGAGAGGACCAACAAGAAGAAAACACGTTCACCTGTAGAGAGAGAGAGAGAGAGGACCAACAAGAAGAAAACACATTCACCTGTAGAGAGAGAGAGAGAGGACCAACAAGAAGAAAACACATTCACCGGTAGAGAGAGAGAGAGAGAGAGAGGACCAACAAGAAGAAAACACATTCACCTGTAGAGAGAGAGAGAGAGGACCAACAAGAAGAAAACACATTCACCGGTAGAGAGAGAGAGAGAGAGAGAGGACCAACAAGAAGAAAACACATTCACCTGTAGAGAGAGAGAGAGAGGACCAACAAGAAGAAAACACATTCACCTGTAGAGAGAGAGGGGACCAACAAGAAGAAAACACATTCACCTGTAGAGAGAGAGAGAGGACCAACAAGAAGAAAACACATTCACCTGTAGAGAGAGAGAGAGAGAGGGACCAACAAGAAGAAAACACATTCACCTGTAGAGAGAGAGAGAGGACCAACAAGAAGAAAACACATTCACCTGTAGAAGAGAGGAGAGAGGACCAACAAGAAGAAAACACATTCACCTGTAGAGAGAGAGAGAGGACCAACAAGAAGAAAACACATTCACCTGTAGAGAGAGAGAGAGAGAGGGACCAACAAGAAGAAAACACATTCACCTGTAGAGAGAGAGAGAGGACCAACAAGAAGAAAACACATTCACCTGTAGAGAGAGAGGGAGAGAGGACCAACAAGAAGAAAACACATTCACCGGTAGAGAGAGAGAGAGAGGACCAACAAGAAGAAAACACATTCACCTGTAGAGAGAGAGAGAGAGGACCAACAAGAAGAAAACACATTCACCTGTAGAGAGAGGAGAGAGAGGACCAACAAGAAGAAAACACATTCACCTGTAGAGAGAGAGAGAGAGAGGACCAACAAGAAGAAAACACATTCACCGGTAGAGAGAGAGAGAGAGAGAGAGGACCAACAAGAAGAAAACACATTCACCGGTAGAGAGAGAGAGAGAGAGAGAGGACCAACAAGAAGAAAACACATTCACCTGTAGAGAGAGAGAGAGGACCAACAAGAAGAAAACACATTCACCTGTAGAGAGAGAGAGAGAGGACCAACAAGAAGAAAACACATTCACCGGTAGAGAGAGAGAGAGAGAGAGGACCAACAAGAAGAAAACACATTCACCTGTAGAGAGAGAGAGAGGACCAACAAGAAGAAAACACATTCACCTGTAGAGAGAGAGAGAGAGGACCAACAAGAAGAAAACACATTCACCTGTAGAGAGAGAGAGAGAGGACCAACAAGAAGAAAACACATTCATCTGTAGAGAGAGAGAGGACCAACAAGAAGAAAACACATTGACCTGTAGAGAGAGAGAGAGAGAGAGAGGACCAACAAGAAGAAAACACATTCACCTGTAGAGAGAGAGAGAGAGGACCAACAAGAAGAAAACACATTCACCTGTAGAGAGAGAGAGAGAGGACCAACAAGAAGAAAACACATTCACCTGTAGAGAGAGAGAGAGAGAGAGAGGACCAACAAGAAGAAAACACATTCACCTGTAGAGAGAGAGAGAGGACCAACAAGAAGAAAACACATTCACCTGTAGAGAGAGAGGGAGAGAGGACCAACAAGAAGAAAACACATTGACCTGTAGAAAGAGAGAGAGAGAGAGAGGACCAACAAGAAGAAAACACATTCACCTGTAGAGAGAGAGAGAGAGGACCAACAAGAAGAAAACACATTCACCTGTAGAGAGAGAGAGGACCAACAAGAAGAAAACACATTCACCTGTAGAGAGAGAGAGAGAGAGACCAACAAGAAGAAAACACATTCACCTGTAGAGAGAGAGAGAGGACCAACAAGAATAAAACACATTCTCCTGTAGAGAGAGAGAGAGGACCAACAAGAAGAAAACACATTCACCTGTAGAGAGAGAGGACCAACAAGAAGAAAACACATTCACCTGTAGAGAGAGAGAGAGAGAGAGGACCAACAATAAGAAAACACATTCACCTGTAGAGAGAGAGAGGACCAACAAGAAGAAAACACATTCACCTGTAGAGAGAGAGAGAGGACCAACAAGAGGAAAACACATTCACCTGTAGAGAGAGAGAGAGGACCAACAAGAAGAAAACACATTCACCTGTAGAGAGAGAGAGAAAGGACCAACAAGAAGAAAACACATTCACCTGTAGAGAGAGAGAGAGAGAGAGAGGACCAACAAGAAGAAAACACATTCACCTGTAGAGAGAGAGAGAGGACCAACAACAAGAAAACACATTCACCTGTAGAGAGAGAGAGGACCAACAAGAAGAAAACACATTCACCTGTAGAGAGAGAGAGAGAGGACCAACAAGAAGAAAACACATTCACCTGTAGAGAGAGAGAGAGGAACAACAAGAAGAAAACACATTCACCTGTAGAGAGAGAGAGAGAGAGAGAGGACCAACAAGAAGAAAACACATTCACCTGTAGAGAGAGAGAGGACCAACAAGAAGAAAACACGTTCACCTGTAGAGAGAGAGAGAGAGGACCAACAAGAAGAAAACACATTCACCTGTAGAGAGAGAGAGAGAGGACCAACAAGAAGAAAACACATTCACCGTAGAGAGAGAGAGAGAGAGAGAGGACCAACAAGAAGAAAACACATTCACCTGTAGAGAGTGAGAGAGAGGACCAACAAGAAGAAAACACATTCACCTGTAGAGAGAGAGAGAGAGGACCAACAAGAAGAAAACACATTCACCTGTAGAGAGAGAGAGAGAGGACCAACAAGAGAAAACACATTCACCTGTAGAGAGAGAGAGAGAGAGGACCAACAAGAAGAAAACACATTCACCTGTAGAGAGAGAGAGAGGACCAACAAGAAGAAAACACATTCACCTGTAGAGAGAGAGAGAGAGGACCAACAAGAGGAAAACACATTCACCTGAAGAGAGAGAGAGAGAGGACCAACAAGAAGAAAACACATTCACCTGTAGAGAGAGAGAGAGAGGACCAACAAGAAGAAAACACATTCACCTGTAGAGAGAGAGAGAGGACCAAGAAGAAGAAAACAAATTCACCAGTAGAGAGAGAAGAGAGGACGAACAAAAAGAAACCACATTCACCTGTAGAGAGAGAGAGAGAGGACCAACAAGAAGAAAACACATTCACCTGTAGAGAGTGAGAGAGAGGACCAACAAGAAGAAAACACATTCACCTGTAGAGAGAGAGAGAGGACCAACAAGAAGAAACACATTCACCTGTAGAGAGAGAGGGGACCAACAAGAAGAAAACACATTCACCTGTAGAGAGAGAGAGAGGACCAACAAGAAGAAAACACATTCACCTGTAGAGAGTGAGAGAGAGGACCAACAAGAAGAAAACACATTCACCTGTAGAGAGAGAGAGAGGACCAACAAGAAGAAAACACATTCACCTGTAAGAGAGAGAGAGAGGACCAACAAGAAGAAAACACATTCACCTGTAGAGAGAGAGAGAGAGAGAGAGAGGACCAACAAGAAGAAAACACATTCACCTGTAGAGAGAGAGAGAGGACCAACAAGAAGAAAACACATTCACCTGTAGAGAGAGAGAGAGAGAGAGAGAGGACCAACAAGAAGAAAACACATTCACCTGTAGAGAGAGAGAGGACCAACAAGAAGAAAACACATTCACCTGTAGAGAGAGAGAGAAAGAGAGAGAGAGGACCAACAAGAAGAAAACACATTCACCTGTAGAGAGAGAGAGAGAGAGAGGACCAACAAGAAGAAAACACATTCACCTGTAGAGAGAGAGAGAGGACCAACAAGAAGAAAACACATTCACCTGTAGAGAGAGAGAGAGAGAGAGGACCAACAAGAAGAAAACACATTCACCTGTAGAGAGAGAGAGAGGACCAACAAGAAGAAAACACATTCACCTGTAAGAGAGAGAGGACCAACAAGAAGAAAACACATTCACCTGTAGAGAGAGAGAGAGGACCAACAAGAAGAAAACACAATCACCTGTAGAGAGAGAGAGAGAGGACAAACAAGAAGAAAACACATTCACCTGTAGAGAGAGAGAGAGAGAGAGGACCAACAAGAAGAAAACACATTCACCTGTAGAGAGAGAGAGGACCAACAAGAAGAAAACACATTCACCTGTAGAGAGAGAGAGAGAGGACCACCAAGAAGAAAACACATTCACCTCTTGAGAGAGAGAGAGGACCAACAAGAAGAAAACACATTCACCTGTAGAGAGAGAGAGAGAGGGGACCAACAAGAAGAAAACACATTCACCTGTAGAGAGAGAGAGAGAGAGAGAGAGGACCAACAAGAAGAAAACACATTCACCTGTAGAGAGAGAAGAGGACCAACAAGAAGAAAACACATTCACCTGTAGAGAGAGAGAGAAGAGAGAGAGAGGACCAACAAGAAGAAAACACATTCACCTGTAGAGAGAGAGAGAGAGGACCAACAAGAAGAAAACACATTCACCTGTAGAGAGAGAGAGGACCAACAAGAAGAAAACACATTCACCTGTAGAGAGAGAGAAAGAGAGGACCAACAAGAAGAAAACACATTCACCTGTAGAGAGAGAGAGAGAGGACCAACAAGAAGAAAACACATTCACCTGTAGAGAGAGAGAGAGGACCAACAAGAAGAAAACACATTCACCTGTAGAGAGAGAGAGAGGACCAACAAGAAGAAAACACATTCACCTGTAGAGAGAGAGAGAGAGAGAGAGGACCAACAAGAAGAAAACACATTCACCTGTAGAGAGAGAGAGGACCAACAAGAAGAAAACACATTCACCTGTAGAGAGAGAGAGAGAGAGAGGACCAACAAGAAGAAAACACATTCACCTGTAGAGAGAGAGAGAGAGGACCAACAAGAAGAAAACACATTCACCTGTAGAGAGAGAGAGGACCAACAAGAAGAAAACACATTCACCTGTAGAGAGAGAGAGAGAGGACCAACAAGAAGAAAACACATTCACCTGTAGAGAGAGAGAGAGAGAGGACTAACAAGAAGAAAAAACATTCACCTGTAGAGAGTGAGAACCAACAAGAAGAAAACACATTCACCTGTAGAGAGAGAGAGAGAGAGGACCAACAAGAAGAAAACACATTCACCTGTAGAGAGAGAGAGAGAGGACCAACAAGAAGAAAACACATTCACCTGTAGAGAGAGAGAGGACCAACAAGAAGAAAACACATTCACTTGTAGAGAAGAGAGGACCAACAAGAAGAAAACACATTCACCTGTAGAGAGAGAGAGAGGACCAACAAGAAGAAAACACATTCACTTGTAGAGAAAAGAGAGGACCAACAAGAAGAAAACACATTCACCTGTAGAGAGAGAGAGAGGACCAACAAGAAGAAAACACATTCACCTGTAGAGAGAGAGAGAGAGGACCAACAAGAAGAAAACACATTCACCTGTAGAGAGAGAGAGAGAGGACCAACAAGAAGAAAACACATTCACCTGTAGAGAGAGAGAGAGGACCAACAAGAAGAAACACATTCACCTGTAGAGAGAGAGAGGACCAACAAGAAGAAAACACATTCACCTGTAGAGAGAGAGAGGACCAACAAGAAGAAAACACATTCACCTGTAGAGAGAGAGAGAGAGGACCAACAAGAAGAAAACACATTCACCTGTAGAGAGAGAGAGAGGACCAACAAGAAGAAAACACATTCACCTGTAGAGAGAGAGAGAGAGAGAGAGAGAGAGGACCAACAAGAAGAAAACACATTCACCTGTAGAGAGAGAGAGGACCAACAAGAAGAAAACACATTCACCTGTAGAGAGAGAGAGAGAGGACCAACAAGAAGAAAACACATTCACCTGTAGAGAGAGGAGAGAGGACCAACAAGAAGAAAACACATTCACCCTGTAGAGAGAGAGAGAGAGAGAGAGAGAGAGGACCAACAAGAAGAAAACACATTCACCTGTAGAGAGAGAGAGGACCAACAAGAAGAAAACACATTCACCTGTAGAGAGAGAGAGAGAGAGAGACCAACAAGAAGAAAACACATTCACCTGTAGAGAGAGATAGGACCAACAAGAAGGAAAACACATTCACCTGTAGAGAGAGAGAGAGAGAGAGAGGACCAACAAGAAGAAAACACATTCACCTGTAGAGAGAGAGAGAGGACCACAAGAAGAAAACACATTCACCTGTAGAGAGAGAGAGAGAAAGGACCAACAAGAAGAAAACACATTCACCTGTAGAGAGAGAGAGAGGACCAACAAGAAGAAAACACATTCACCTGTAGAGAGAGAGAGAGAGAGGACCAACAAGAAGAAAACACATTCACCTGTAGAGAGAGAGAGAGAGGACCAACAAGAAGAAAACACATTCACCTGTAGAGAGAGAGAGAGAGGACCAACAAGAAGAAAACACATTCACCTGTAGAGAGAGAGAGAGAGGACCAACAAGAAGAAAACACATTCACCTGTAGAGAGAGAGAGAGGACCAACAAGAAGAAAACATATTCACCTGTAGAGAGAGAGAGAGAGGACCAACAAGAAGAAAACACATTCACCTGTAGAGAGAGAGAGAGAGGACCAACAAGAAGAAAACACATTCACCTGTAGAGAGAGAGAGAGAGGACCAACAAGAAGAAAACACATTCACCTGTAGAGAGAGAGAGAGGACCAACAAGAAGAAAACACATTCACCTGTAGAGAGAGAGAGAGAGGACCAACAAGAAGAAAACACATTCACCTGTAGAGAGAGAGAAAGAGGACCAACAAGAAGAAAACACATTCACCTGTAGAGAGAGAGAGAGAGAGGACCAACAAGAAGAAAACACATTCACCTGTAGAGAGAGAGAGAGAGGACCAACAAGAAGAAAACACATTCACCTGTAGAGAGAGAGAGGACCAACAAGAAGAAAACACATTCACCTGTAGAGAGAGAGAGAGAGAGAGAGGACCAACAAGAAGAAAACACATTCACCTGTAGAGAGAGAGAGAGAGAAAGGACCAACAAGAAGAAAACACATTCACCTGTAGAGAGAGAGAGAGGACCAACAAGAAGAAAACACATTCACCTGTAGAGAGAGAGAGGACCAACAAGAAGAAAACACATTCACCTGTAGAGAGAGAGAGAGGACCAACAAGAAGAAAACACATTCACCTGTAGAGAGAGAGAGGACCAACAAGAAGAAAACACATTCACCTGTAGAGAGAGAGAGAGAGGACCAACAAGAAGAAAACACATTCACCTGTAGAGAGAGAGATGACCAACAAGAAGAAAACACATTCACCTGTAGAGAGAGAGAGAGAGGACCAACAAGAAGAAAACACATTCACCTGTAGAGAGAGAGAGAGAGAGGACCAACAAGAAGAAAACACATTCACCTGTAGGGAGAGAGAGGACCAACAAGAAGAAAACACATTCACCTGTAGAGAGAGAGAGAGGACCAACAAGAAGAAAACACATTCACCTGTAGAGAGAGAGAGGACCAACAAGAAGAAAACACATTCACCTGTAGAGAGAGAGAGAGAGGACCAAAAAGAAGAAAACACATTCACCTGTAGAGAGAGAGAGAGAGGACCAACAAGAAGAAAACACATTCACCTGTAGAGAGAGAGAGAGAGGACCAACAAGAAGAAAACACATTCACCTGTAGAGAGAGAGAGAGAGAGGACCAACAAGAAGAAAACACATTCACCTGTAGAGAGAGAGAGAGAGAGGACCAACAAGAAGAAAACACATTCACCTGTAGAGAGAGAGAGAGAGGACCAACAAGAAGAAAACACATTCACCTGTAGAGAGAGAGAGAGAGAGAGGACCAACAAGAAGAAAACACATTCATCTGTAGAGAGAGAGTTAGGACCAACAAGAAGAAAACACATTGACCTGTAGAGAGAGAGAGAGAGAGAGAGACCAACAAGAAGAAAACACATTCACCTGTAGAGAGAGAGAGAGAGGACCAACAAGAAGAAAACACATTCACCTGTAGAGAGAGAGAGAGAGAGAGAGGACCAACAAGAAGAAAACACATTCACCTGTAGAGAGAGAGAGAGGACCAACAAGAAGAAAACACATTCACCTGTAGAGAGAGGGAGAGAGGACCAACAAGAAGAAAACACATTGACCTGTAGAGAGAGAGAGAGAGAGAGAGGACCAACAAGAAGAAAACACATTCACCTGTAGAGAGAGAGAGAGAGGACCAACAAGAAGAAAACACATTCACCTGTAGAGAGAGAGAGAGAGAGGACGAACAAGAAGAAAACACATTCACCTGTAGAGAGAGAGAGAGGACCAACAAGAATAAAACACATTCTCCTGTAGAGAGAGAGAGAGGACCAACAAGAAGAAAACACATTCACCTGTAGAGAGAGAGGACCAACAAGAAGAAAACACATTCACCCGTAGAGAGAGAGAGAGAGAGAGGACCAACAATAAGAAAACACATTCACCTGTAGAGAGAGAGAGGACCAACAAGAAGAAAACACATTCACCTGTAGAGAGAGAGAGAGGACCAACAAGAGGAAAACACATTCACCTGTAGAGAGAGAGAGAGGACCAACAAGAAGAAAACACATTCACCTGTAGAGAGAGAGAGAAAGGACCAACAAGAAGAAAACACATTCACCTGTAGAGAGAGAGAGAGAGAGAGAGGACCAACAAGAAGAAAACACATTCACCTGTAGAGAGAGAGAGAGGACCAACAAGAAGAAAACACATTCACCTGTAGAGAGAGAGAGGACCAACAAGAAGAAAACACATTCACCTGTAGAGAGAGAGAGAGAGGACCAACAAGAAGAAAACACGTTCACCTGTAGAGAGAGAGAGAGAGAGGACCAACAAGAAGAAAACACATTCACCTGTAGAGAGAGAGAGAGAGGACCAACAAGAAGAAACACATTCACCTGTAGAGAGAGAGAGGACCAACAAGAAGAAAACACATTCACCTGTAGAGAGAGAGAGGACCAACAAGAAGAAAACACATTCACCTGTAGAGAGAGAGAGAGAGGACCAACAAGAAGAAAACACATTCACCTGTAGAGAGAGAGAGGACCAACAAGAAGAAAACACATTCACCGGTAGAGAGAGAGAGAGAGAGAGAGGACCAACAAGAAGAAAACACATTCACCTGTAGGGAGAGAGAGGACCAACAAGAAGAAAACACATTCACCTGTAGAGAGAGAGAGAGGACCAACAAGAAGAAAACACATTCACCTGTAGAGAGAGAGAGGACCAACAAGAAGAAAACACATTCACCTGTAGAGAGAGAGAGAGAGGACCAAAAAGAAGAAAACACATTCACCTGTAGAGAGAGAGAGAGAGGACCAACAAGAAGAAAACACATTCACCTGTAGAGAGAGAGAGAGGACCAACAAGAAGAAAACACATTCACCTGTAGAGAGAGAGAGAGAGGACCAACAAGAAGAAAACACATTCACCTGTAGAGAGAGAGAGAGAGGACCAACAAGAAGAAAACACATTCACCTGTAGAGAGAGAGATAGAGGACCAACAAGAAGAAAACACATTCACCTGTAGAGAGAGAGAGAGAGAGGACCAACAAGAAGAAAACACATTCACCTGTAGAGAGAGAGAGAGAGGACCAACAAGAAGAAAACACATTCACCTGTAGAGAGAGAGAGAGAGAGGACCAACAAGAAGAAAACACATTCACCTGTAGAGAGAGAGAGAGAGGACCAACAAGAAGAAAACACATTCACCTGTAGAGAGAGAGAGAGAGAGAGGACCAACAAGAAGAAAACACATTCATCTGTAGAGAGAGAGTTAGGACCAACAAGAAGAAAACACATTGACCTGTAGAGAGAGAGAGAGAGAGAGAGGACCAACAAGAAGAAAACACATTCACCTGTAGAGAGAGAGAGAGAGGACCAACAAGAAGAAAACACATTCACCTGTAGAGAGAGAGAGAGAGAGAGAGGACCAACAAGAAGAAAACACATTCACCTGTAGAGAGAGAGAGAGGACCAACAAGAAGAAAACACATTCACCTGTAGAGAGAGAGGGAGAGAGGACCAACAAGAAGAAAACACATTGACCTGTAGAGAGAGAGAGAGAGAGAGAGGACCAACAAGAAGAAAACACATTCACCTGTAGAGAGAGAGAGAGAGGACCAACAAGAAGAAAACACATTCACCTGTAGAGAGAGAGAGAGAGAGGACGAACAAGAAGAAAACACATTCACCTGTAGAGAGAGAGAGAGGACCAACAAGAATAAAACACATTCTCCTGTAGAGAGAGAGAGAGGACCAACAAGAAGAAAACACATTCACCTGTAGAGAGAGAGGACCAACAAGAAGAAAACACATTCACCCGTAGAGAGAGAGAGAGAGAGAGGACCAACAATAAGAAAACACATTCACCTGTAGAGAGAGAGAGGACCAACAAGAAGAAAACACATTCACCTGTAGAGAGAGAGAGAGGACCAACAAGAGGAAAACACATTCACCTGTAGAGAGAGAGAGAGGACCAACAAGAAGAAAACACATTCACCTGTAGAGAGAGAGAGAAAGGACCAACAAGAAGAAAACACATTCACCTGTAGAGAGAGAGAGAGAGAGAGAGGACCAACAAGAAGAAAACACATTCACCTGTAGAGAGAGAGAGAGGACCAACAAGAAGAAAACACATTCACCTGTAGAGAGAGAGAGGACCAACAAGAAGAAAACACATTCACCTGTAGAGAGAGAGAGAGAGGACCAACAAGAAGAAAACACGTTCACCTGTAGAGAGAGAGAGAGAGAGGACCAACAAGAAGAAAACACATTCACCTGTAGAGAGAGAGAGAGAGGACCAACAAGAAGAAACACATTCACCTGTAGAGAGAGAGAGGACCAACAAGAAGAAAACACATTCACCTGTAGAGAGAGAGAGGACCAACAAGAAGAAAACACATTCACCTGTAGAGAGAGAGAGAGAGGACCAACAAGAAGAAAACACATTCACCTGTAGAGAGAGAGAGGACCAACAAGAAGAAAACACATTCACCGGTAGAGAGAGAGAGAGAGAGAGAGGACCAACAAGAAGAAAACACATTCACCTGTAGAGAGTGAGAGAGAGAGGACCAACAAGAAGAAAACACATTCACCTGTAGAGAGAGAGAGAGAGGACCAACAAGAAGAAAACACATTCACCTGTAGAGAGAGAGAGAGAGGACCAACAAGAAGAAAACACATTCACCTGTAGAGAGAGAGAGAGAGAGAGAGGACCAACAAGAAGAAAACACATTCACCTGTAGAGAGAGAGAGAGAGGACCAACAAGAGGAAAACACATTCACCTGTAGAGAGAGAGAGAGAAAGGACCAACAAGAAGAAAACACATTCACCTGTAGAGAGAGAGAGGACCAACAAGAAGAAAACACATTCACCTGTAGAGAGAGAGAGAGAGAGGACCAACAAGAAGAAAACACATTCACCTGTAGAGAGAGAGAGAGAGGACCAACAAGAAGAAAACACATTCACCTGTAGAGAGAGAGAGAGAGGACCAACAAGAAGAAAACACATTCACCTGTAGAGAGAGAGAAAGAGGACCAACAAGAAGAAAACACATTAACCTGTAGAGAGAGAGAGAGAGAGGACCAACAAGAAGAAAACACATTCACCTGTAGAGAGAGAGAGAGAGGACCAACAAGAAGAAAACACATTCACCTGTAGAGAGAGAGAGGACCAACAAGAAGAAAACACATTCACCTGTAGAGAGAGAGAGAGAGAGAGAGGACCAACAAGAAGAAAACACATTCACCTGTAGAGAGAGAGAGAGAGAAAGGACCAACAAGAAGAAAACACATTCACCTGTAGAGAGAGAGAGAGAGAGAGGGACCAACAAGAAGAAAACACATTCACCTGTAGAGAGAGAGAGGACCAACAAGAAGAAAACACATTCACCTGTAGAGAGAGAGAGAGGACCAACAAGAAGAAAACACATTCACCTGTAGAGAGAGAGAGGACCAACAAGAAGAAAAAACATTCACCTGTAGAGAGAGAGAGAGAGGACCAACAAGAAGAAAACACATTCACCTGTAGAGAGAGAGATGACCAACAAGAAGAAAACACATTCACCTGTAGAGAGAGAGAGAGAGGACCAACAAGAAGAAAACACATTCACCTGTAGAGAGAGAGAGAGAGGACCAACAAGAAGAAAACACATTCACCTGTAGGGAGAGAGAGGACCAACAAGAAGAAAACACATTCACCTGTAGAGAGAGAGAGAGGACCAACAAGAAGAAAACACATTCACCTGTAGAGAGAGAGAGGACCAACAAGAAGAAAACACATTCACCTGTAGAGAGAGAGAGAGAGGACCAACAAGAAGAAAACACATTCACCTGTAGAGAGAGAGAGAGAGGACCAACAAGAAGAAAACACATTCACCTGTAGAGAGAGAGAGAGAGGACCAACAAGAAGAAAACACATTCACCTGTAGAGAGAGAGAGAGGACCAACAAGAAGAAAACACATTCACCTGTAGAGAGAGAGAGAGAGAGAGAGAGAGAGGACCAACAAGAAGAAAACACATTCACCTGTAGAGAGAGAGAGAGAGGACCAACAAGAAGAAAACACATTCACCTGTAGAGAGAGAGAGAGAGAGGACCAACAAGAAGAAAACACATTCACCTGTAGAGAGAGAGAGGACCAACAAGAAGAAAACACATTCACCTGTAGAGAGAGAGAGAGAGAGAGGACCAACAAGAAGAAAACACATTCATCTGTAGAGAGAGAGAGGACCAAACAAGAAGAAAACACATTGACCTGTAGAGAGAGAGAGAGAGAGAGAGGACCAACAAGAAGAAAACACATTCACCTGTAGAGAGAGAGAGAGAGGACCAACAAGAAGAAAACACATTCACCTGTAGAGAGAGAGAGAGAGGACCAACAAGAAGAAAACACATTCACCTGTAGAGAGAGAGAGAGAGAGAGAGGACCAACAAGAAGAAAACACATTCACCTGTAGAGAGAGAGAGAGGACCAACAAGAAGAAAACACATTCACCTGTAGAGAGAGAGGGAGAGAGGACCAACAAGAAGAAAACACATTGACCTGTAGAGAGAGAGAGAGAGAGAGAGGACCAACAAGAAGAAAACACATTCACCTGTAGAGAGAGAGAGAGAGGACCAACAAGAAGAAAACACATTCACCTGTAGAGAGAGAGAGAGAGAGGACCAACAAGAATAAAACACATTCTCCTGTAGAGAGAGAGAGAGGACCAACAAGAAGAAAACACATTCACCTGTAGAGAGAGAGGACCAACAAGAAGAAAACACATTCACCTGTAGAGAGAGAGAGAGAGAGAGGACCAACAATAAGAAAACACATTCACCTGTAGAGAGAGAGAGGACCAACAAGAAGAAAACACATTCACCTGTAGAGAGAGAGAGAGGACCAACAAGAGGAAAACACATTCACCTCTAGAGAGAGAGAGAGGAGCAACAAGAAGAAAACACATTCACCTGTAGAGAGAGAGAGAAAGGACCAACAAGAAGAAAACACATTCACCTGTAGAGAGAGAGAGAGAGAGAGAGGACCAACAAGAAGAAAACACATTCACCTGTAGAGAGAGAGAGAGGACCAACAACAAGAAAACACATTCACCTGTAGAGAGAGAGAGGACCAACAAGAAGAAAACACATTCACCTGTAGAGAGAGAGAGAGAGGACCAACAAGAAGAAAACACATTCACCTGTAGAGAGAGAGAGAGGACCAACAAGAAGAAAACACATTCACCTGTAGAGAGAGAGAGAGAGGACCAACAAGAAGAAAACACATTCACCTGTAGAGAGAGAGAGAGAGGACCAACAAGAAGAAAACACATTCACCTGTAGAGAGAGAGAGAGAGAGAGAGGACCAACAAGAAGAAAACACATTCACCTGTAGAGAGAGAGAGAGAGGACCAACAAGAGGAAAACACATTCACCTGAAGAGAGAGAGATAGAGGACCAACAAGAAGAAAACACATTCACCTGTAGAGAGAGAGAGAGAGGACCAACAAGAAGAAAACACATTCACCTGTAGAGAGAGAGAGAGGACCAAGAAGAAGAAAACAAATTCACCAGTAGAGAGAGAGAGAGGACGAACAAAAAGAAACCACATTCACCTGTAGAGAGAGAGAGAGAGGACCAACAAGAAGAAAACACATTCACCTGTAGAGAGAGAGAGAGGACCAACAAGAAGAAACACATTCACCTGTAGAGAGAGAGGGGACCAACAAGAAGAAAACACATTCACCTGTAGAGAGAGAGAGAGGACCAACAAGAAGAAACACATTCACCTGTAGAGAGAGAGGGGACCAACAAGAAGAAAACACATTCACCTGTAGAGAGAGAGAGAGGACCAACAAGAAGAAAACACATTCACCTGTAGAGAGTGAGAGAGAGGACCAACAAGAAGAAAACACATTCACCTGTAGAGAGAGAGAGAGGACCAACAAGAAGAAAACACATTCACCTGTAGAGAGAGAGAGAGAGGACCAACAAGAAGAAAACACATTCACCTGTAGAGAGTGAGAGAGAGGACCAACAAGAAGAAAACACATTCACCTGTAGAGAGAGAGAGAGAGAGGACCAACAAGAAGAAAACACATTCACCTGTAGAGAGAGAGAGAGGACCAACAAGAAGAAAACACATTCACCTGTAGAGAGAGAGAGAGAGGACCAACAAGAAGAAAACACATTCACCTGTAGAGAGAGAGAGGACCAACAAGAAGAAAACACATTGACCTGTAGAGAGAGAGAGAGAGAGAGAGGACCAACAAGAAGAAAACACATTCACCTGTAGAGAGAGAGAGAGAGGACCAACAAGAAGAAAACACATTCACCTGTAGAGAGAGAGAGAGAGAGAGAGGACCAACAAGAAGAAAACACATTCACCTGTAGAGAGAGAGAGAGAGGACCAACAAGAAGAAAACACATTCATCTGTAGAGAGAGAGAGGACCAACAAGAAGAAAACACATTGACCTGTAGAGAGAGAGAGAGAGAGAGAGGACCAACAAGAAGAAAACACATTCACCTGTAGAGAGAGAGAGAGAGGACCAACAAGAAGAAAACACATTCACCTGTAGAGAGAGAGAGAGAGGACCAACAAGAAGAAAACACATTCACCTGTAGAGAGAGAGAGAGAGAGAGAGGACCAACAAGAAGAAAACACATTCACCTGTAGAGAGAGAGAGAGGACCAACAAGAAGAAAACACATTCACCTGTAGAGAGAGAGGGAGAGAGGACCAACAAGAAGAAAACACATTGACCTGTAGAAAGAGAGAGAGAGAGAGAGGACCAACAAGAAGAAAACACATTCACCTGTAGAGAGAGAGAGAGAGGACCAACAAGAAGAAAACACATTCACCTGTAGAGAGAGAGAGAGAGAGGACCAACAAGAAGAAAACACATTCACCTGTAGAGAGAGAGAGAGGACCAACAAGAATAAAACACATTCTCCTGTAGAGAGAGAGAGAGGACCAACAAGAAGAAAACACATTCACCTGTAGAGAGAGAGGACCAACAAGAAGAAAACACATTCACCTGTAGAGAGAGAGAGAGAGAGAGGACCAACAATAAGAAAACACATTCACCTGTAGAGAGAGAGAGGACCAACAAGAAGAAAACACATTCACCTGTAGAGAGAGAGAGAGGACCAACAAGAGGAAAACACATTCACCTGTAGAGAGAGAGAGAGGACCAACAAGAAGAAAACACATTCACCTGTAGAGAGAGAGAGAAAGGACCAACAAGAAGAAAACACATTCACCTGTAGAGAGAGAGAGAGAGAGAGAGGACCAACAAGAAGAAAACACATTCACCTGTAGAGAGAGAGAGAGGACCAACAACAAGAAAACACATTCACCTGTAGAGAGAGAGAGGACCAACAAGAAGAAAACACATTCACCTGTAGAGAGAGAGAGAGAGGACCAACAAGAAGAAAACACATTCACCGGTAGAGAGAGAGAGAGAGAGAGAGGACCAACAAGAAGAAAACACATTCACCTGTAGAGAGTGAGAGAGAGGACCAACAAGAAGAAAACACATTCACCTGTAGAGAGAGAGAGAGAGAGAGGACCAACAAGAAGAAAACACATTCACCTGTAGAGAGAGAGAGAGGACCAACAAGAAGAAAACACATTCACCTGTAGAGAGAGAGAGAGAGGACCAACAAGAAGAAAACACATTCACCTGTAGAGAGAGAGAGAGAGGACCAACAAGAAGAAAACACATTCACCTGTAGAGAGAGAGAGAGAGGACCAACAAGAAGAAAACACATTCACCTGTAGAGAGAGAGAGAGAGGACCAACAAGAAGAAAACACATTCACCTGTAGAGAGAGAGATAGAGGACCAACAAGAGGAAAACACATTCACCTGAAGAGAGAGAGAGAGAGGACCAACAAGAAGAAAACACATTCACCTGTAGAGAGAGAGAGAGAGGACCAACAAGAAGAAAACACATTCACCTGTAGAGAGAGAGAGAGGACCAAGAAGAAGAAAACAAATTCACCAGTAGAGAGAGAGAGAGGACGAACAAAAAGAAACCACATTCACCTGTAGAGAGAGAGAGAGAGGACCAACAAGAAGAAAACACATTCACCTGTAGAGAGTGAGAGAGAGGACCAACAAGAAGAAAACACATTCACCTGTAGAGAGAGAGAGAGGACCAACAAGAAGAAACACATTCACCTGTAGAGAGAGAGGGGACCAACAAGAAGAAAACACATTCACCTGTAGAGAGAGAGAGAGGACCAACAAGAAGAAAACACATTCACCTGTAGAGAGTGAGAGAGAGGACCAACAAGAAGAAAACACATTCACCTGTAGAGAGAGAGAGAGGACCAACAAGAAGAAAACACATTCACCTGTAGAGAGAGAGAGAGGACCAACAAGAAGAAAACACATTCACCTGTAGAGAGAGAGAGAGAGAGAGAGAGGACCAACAAGAAGAAAACACATTCACCTGTAGAGAGAGAGAGGACCAACAAGAAGAAAACACATTCACCTGTAGAGAGAGAGAGAGAGAGAGAGAGGACCAACAAGAAGAAAACACATTCACCTGTAGAGAGAGAGAGGACCAACAAGAAGAAAACACATTCACCTGTAGAGAGAGAGAGAAAGAGAGAGAGAGGACCAACAAGAAGAAAACACATTCACCTGTAGAGAGAGAGAGAGAGAGAGGACCAACAAGAAGAAAACACATTCACCTGTAGAGAGAGAGAGAGGACCAACAAGAAGAAAACACATTCACCTGTAGAGAGAGAGAGAGAGAGAGGACCAACAAGAAGAAAACACATTCACCTGTAGAGAGAGAGAGAGGACCAACAAGAAGAAAACACATTCACCTGTAGAGAGAGAGGACCAACAAGAAGAAAACACATTCACCTGTAGAGAGAGAGAGAGGACCAACAAGAAGAAAACACAATCACCTGTAGAGAGAGAGAGAGAGGACAAACAAGAAGAAAACACATTCACCTGTAGAGAGAGAGAGAGAGAGAGGACCAACAAGAAGAAAACACATTCACCTGTAGAGAGAGAGAGGACCAACAAGAAGAAAACACATTCACCTGTAGAGAGAGAGAGAGAGGACCACCAAGAAGAAAACACATTCACCTCTTGAGAGAGAGAGAGAGGACCAACAAGAAGAAAACACATTCACCTGTAGAGAGAGAGAGAGGGGACCAACAAGAAGAAAACACATTCACCTGTAGAGAGAGAGAGAGAGAGAGAGAGGACCAACAAGAAGAAAACACATTCACCTGTAGAGAGAGAGAGGACCAACAAGAAGAAAACACATTCAACTGTAGAGAGAGAGAGAGAGAGAGGACCAACAAGAAGAAAACACATTCACCTGTAGAGAGAGAGAGAGAGGACCAACAAGAAGAAAACACATTCACCTGTAGAGAGAGAGAGGACCAACAAGAAGAAAACACATTCACCTGTAGAGAGAGAGAGAGGACCAACAAGAAGAAAACACATTCACCTGTAGAGAGAGAGAGAGAGGACCAACAAGAAGAAAACACATTCACCTGTAGAGAGAGAGAGAGAGAGAGAGAGGACCAACAAGAAGAAAACACATTCACCTGTAGAGAGAGAGAGGACCAACAAGAAGAAAACACATTCACCTGTAGAGAGAGAGAGAGAGAGAGAGAGGACCAACAAGAAGAAAACACATTCACCTGTAGAGAGAGAGAGAGAGGACCAACAAGAAGAAAACACATTCACCTGTAGAGAGAGAGAGGACCAACAAGAAGAAAACACATTCACCTGTAGAGAGAGAGAGAGAGGACCAACAAGAAGAAAACACATTCACCTGTAGAGAGAGAGAGAGAGAGGACTAACAAGAAGAAAAAACATTCACCTGTAGAGAGAGAGAACCAACAAGAAGAAAACACATTCACCTGTAGAGAGAGAGAGAGAGAGGACCAACAAGAAGAAAACACATTCACCTGTAGAGAGAGAGAGAGAGGACCAACAAGAAGAAAACACATTCACCTGTAGAGAGAGAGAGGACCAACAAGAAGAAAACACATTCACTTGTAGAGAAAGAGAGGACCAACAAGAAGAAAACACATTCACCTGTAGAGAGAGAGAGAGGACCAACAAGAAGAAAACACATTCACTTGTAGAGAAAGAGAGGACCAACAAGAAGAAAACACATTCACCTGTAGAGAGAGAGAGAGGACCAACAAGAAGAAAACACATTCACCTGTAGAGAGAGAGAGAGAGGACCAACAAGAAGAAAACACATTCACCTGTAGAGAGAGAGAGAGAGGACCAACAAGAAGAAAACACATTCACCTGTAGAGAGAGAGAGAGGACCAACAAGAAGAAAACACATTCACCTAAATCTACATAAAGACCAAATCACTCACAATGTAATGCTATTAATAAATATCCAGTAATATCTCAATCTGAATACCTGCATCCAAGGCTATCTAACCAACGGTCATGGATAAAGACTACTGATAATGTTGACGCTCACTGCAATGTGGTGTCACCAGTAGACTAATAGAATGATCTGGTGACACCAGTAGACTAATATAATGATCTGGTGTCACCAGTAGACTAATAGAATGCTCTGGTGACACCAGTAGACTAATATAATGATCTGGTGTCACCAGTAGGCTAATAGTATGATCTGGTGACACCAGTAGACTAATAGAATGCTCTGGTGACACCAGTAGACTAATAGAATGATCTGGTGACACCAGTAGGCTAATAGAATGCTCTGGTGACACCAGTAGACTAATAGAATGATCTGGTGACACCAGTAGACTAATAGAATGATCTGGTGACACCAGTAGACTAATAGAATGATCTGGTGTCACCAGTAGACTAATATAATGATCTGGTGACACCAGTAGACTAATAGAATGCTCTGGTGACACCAGTAGACTAATATAATGATCTGGTGTCACCAGTAGACTAATATAATGATCTGGTGACACCAGTAGACTAATAGAATGATCTGGTGACACTGTAGACTAATAGAATGCTCTGATGACACCAGTAGATTAATATAATGATCTGGTGACACCAGTAGACTAATAGAATGATCTGGTGACACCAGTAGACTAATAGAATGATCTGGTGACACCAGTAGACTAATAGAATGCTCTGGTGACACCAGTAGACTAATAGAATGATCTGGTGACACCAGTAGACACATAGAATGATCTGGTGACACCAGTAGACTAATAGAATGATCTGGTGACACCAGTAGACTAATAGAATGATCTGGTGACACCAGTAGACTAATAGAATGCTCTGATGACACCAGTAGATTAATATAATGATCTGGTGACACCAGTAGACTAATAGAATGATCTGGTGACACCAGTAGACTAATAGAATGATCTGGTGACACCAGTAGACTAATAGAATGCTCTGGTGACACCAGTAGACTAATAGAATGATCTGGTGACACCAGTAGACAAATAGAATGATCTGGTGACACCAGTAGACTAATAGAATGATCTGGTGACACCAGTAGACTAATAGAATGATCTGGTGACACCAGTAGACTAATAGAATGATCTGGTGACACCAGTAGACTAATATAATGCTCTGGTGACACCAGTAGACTAATAGAATGATCTGGTGACACCAGTAGACTAATAGAATGATCTGGTGACACCAGTAGACTAATAGAATGATCTGGTGACACAAGTAGACTAATAGAATGATCTGGTGATACCAGTAGGCTAATAGAATGATCTGGTGACACCAGTAGACTAATAGAATGATCTGGTGATACCAGTAGGCTAATAGAATGATCTGGTGACACCAGTAGACTAATAGAATGCTCTGGTGACACCAGTAGACTAATAGAATGCTCTGATGACACCAGTAGACTAATATAATGATCTGGTGACACTAGTAGACTAATAGAATGATCTGGTGTCACCAGTAGACTAATATAATGATCTGGTGACACCAGTAGACTAATAGAATGATCTGGTGACACCAGTAGACTAATAGAATGCTCTGATGACACCAGTAGACTAATAGAATGATCTGGTGACACCAGTAGACTAATAGAATGATCTGGTGACACTAGTAGACTAATATAATGATCTGGTGACACCAGTAGACTAATAGAATGATCTGGTGACACCAGTAGACTAATAGAATGATCTGGTGACACCAGTAGACTAATAGAATGATCTGGTGACACCAGTAGACTAATAGAATGATCTGGTGACACCAGTAGGCTAATAGAATGATCTGGTGACACCAGTAGACTATTAGAATGATCTGGTGTCACCAGTAGACTAATAGAATGATCTGGTGTCACCAGTAGACTAAGAGAATGATCTGGTGACACCAGTAGGCTAATAGAATGATCTGGTGACACTAGTAGACTAATAGAATGATCTGGTGTCACCAGTAGACTAATAGAATGATCTGGTGACACCAGTAGACTAATAGAATGATCTGGTGTCACCAGTAGACTAATATAATGATCTGGTGACACCAGTAGGCTAATAGAATGATCTTGTGACACCAGTAGACTAATATAATGATCTGGTGACACCAGTAGACTAATAGAATGATCTGGTGACACCAGTAGACTAATAGAATGATCTGGTGACACCAGTAGACTAATAGAATGATCTGGTGACACCAGTAGACTAATATAATGCTCTGGTGACACCAGTAGACTAATAGAATGATCTGGTGACACCAGTAGACTAATAGAATGATCTGGTGACACCAGTAGACTAATAGAATGATCTGGTGACACAAGTAGACTAATAGAATGATCTGGTGATACCAGTAGGCTAATAGAATGATCTGGTGACACCAGTAGACTAATAGAATGATCTGGTGATACCAGTAGGCTAATAGAATGATCTGGTGACACCAGTAGACTAATAGAATGCTCTGGTGACACCAGTAGACTAATAGAATGCTCTGATGACACCAGTAGACTAATATGATGATCTGGTGACACTAGTAGACTAATAGAATGATCTGGTGTCACCAGTAGACTAATATAATGATCTGGTGACACCAGTAGACTAATAGAATGATCTGGTGACACCAGTAGACTAATAGAATGCTCTGATGACACCAGTAGACTAATAGAATGATCTGGTGACACCAGTAGACTAATAGAATGATCTGGTGACACTAGTAGACTAATATAATGATCTGGTGACACCAGTAGACTAATAGAATGATCTGGTGACACCAGTAGACTAATAGAATGATCTGGTGACACCAGTAGACTAATAGAATGATCTGGTGACACCAGTAGACTAATAGAATGATCTGGTGACACCAGTAGGCTAATAGAATGATCTGGTGACACCAGTAGACTATTAGAATGATCTGGTGTCACCAGTAGACTAATAGAATGATCTGGTGTCACCAGTAGACTAAGAGAATGATCTGGTGACACCAGTAGGCTAATAGAATGATCTGGTGACACTAGTAGACTAATAGAATGATCTGGTGTCACCAGTAGACTAATAGAATGATCTGGTGACACCAGTAGACTAATAGAATGATCTGGTGTCACCAGTAGACTAATATAATGATCTGGTGACACCAGTAGGCTAATAGAATGATCTTGTGACACCAGTAGACTAATATAATGATCTGGTGACACCAGTAGACTAATATAATGATCTGGTGTCACCAGTAGACTAATAGAATGATCTGGTGTCACCAGTAGACTAATAGAATGATCTGGTGACACCAGTAGGCTAATAGAATGATCTGGTGACACCAGTAGACTAATAGAATGATCTGGTGTCACCAGTAGACTAATAGAATGATCTGGTGACACCAGTAGACTAATATAATGATCTGGTGTCACCAGTAGACTAATATAATGATCTGGTGACATCAGTAGACTAATAGAATGATCTGGTGACACTGTAGACTAATAGAATGCTCTGATGACACCAGTAGACTAATATAATGATCTGGTGACACCAGTAGACTAATAGAATGCTCTGGTGTCACCAGTAGACTAATAGAATGATCTGGTGTCACCAGTAGACTAATAGAATGATCTGGTGACACCAGTAGACTAATAGAATGATCTGGTGTCACCAGTAGACTAATAGAATGATCTGGTGACACCAGTAGACTAATATAATGATCTGGTGTCACCAGTAGACTAATATAATGATCTGGTGACATCAGTAGACTAATAGAATGATCTGGTGACACTGTAGACTAATAGAATGCTCTGATGACACCATTAGACTAATATAATGATCTGGTGACACCAGTAGACTAATAGAATGCTCTGGTGTCACCAGTAGACTAATATAATGCTCTGGTGTCACCAGTAGACTAATAGAATGATCTGGTGTCACCAGTAGACTAATAGAATGCTCTGGTGACACCAGTAGACTAATATAATGATCTGGTGTCACCAGTAGACTAATATAATGATCTGGTGACACAAGTAGACTAATAGAATGATCTGGTGACACCAGTAGACTAATAGAATGATCTGGTGACACCAGTAGACTAATATAATGATCTGGTGTCACCAGTAGACTAACATAATGATCTGGTGACACAAGTAGACTAATATAATGATCTGGTGTCACCAGTAGACTAATATAATGATCTGGTGACACCAGTAGACTAATCTAATGATCTGGTGTCACCAGTAGACTAATATAATGATCTGGTGACACCAGTAGACTAATAGAATGATCTGGTGACACCAGTAGACTAATAGAATGCTCTGGTGACACCAGTAGACTAATAGAATGATCTGGTGACACCAGTAGACTAATAGAATGATCTGGTGACACCAGTAGACTAATAGAATGATCTGGTGACACCAGTAGACTAATAGAATGCTCTGGTGACACCAGTAGGCTAATAGAATGATCTGGTGACACCAGTGGACTAATAGAATGCTCTGATGACACCAGTAGACTAATAGAATGCTCTGATGACACCAGTAGACTAATAGAATGATCTGGTGACACCAGTAGACTAATAGAATGCTCTGGTGTCACCAGTAGACTAATAGAATGATCTGGTGTCACCAGTAGACTAATAGAATGATCTGGTGACACCAGTAGACTAATAGAATGATCTGGTGTCACCAGTAGACTAATAGAATGATCTGGTGACACCAGTAGACTAATATAATGATCTGGTGTCACCAGTAGACTAATATAATGATCTGGTGACATCAGTAGACTAATAGAATGATCTGGTGACACTGTAGACTAATAGAATGCTCTGATGACACCATTAGACTAATATAATGATCTGGTGACACCAGTAGACTAATAGAATGCTCTGGTGTCACCAGTAGACTAATATAATGCTCTGGTGTCACCAGTAGACTAATAGAATGATCTGGTGTCACCAGTAGACTAATAGAATGCTCTGGTGACACCAGTAGACTAATATAATGATCTGGTGTCACCAGTAGACTAATATAATGATCTGGTGACACAAGTAGACTAATAGAATGATCTGGTGACACCAGTAGACTAATAGAATGATCTGGTGACACCAGTAGACTAATATAATGATCTGGTGTCACCAGTAGACTAACATAATGATCTGGTGACACAAGTAGACTAATATAATGATCTGGTGTCACCAGTAGACTAATATAATGATCTGGTGACACCAGTAGACTAATCTAATGATCTGGTGTCACCAGTAGACTAATATAATGATCTGGTGACACCAGTAGACTAATAGAATGATCTGGTGACACCAGTAGACTAATAGAATGCTCTGGTGACACCAGTAGACTAATAGAATGATCTGGTGACACCAGTAGACTAATAGAATGATCTGGTGACACCAGTAGACTAATAGAATGATCTGGTGACACCAGTAGACTAATAGAATGCTCTGGTGACACCAGTAGGCTAATAGAATGATCTGGTGACACCAGTGGACTAATAGAATGCTCTGATGACACCAGTAGACTAATAGAATGCTCTGATGACACCAGTAGACTAATAGAATGATCTGGTGACACCAGTAGACTAATAGAATGATCTGGTGACACCAGTAGACTAATATAATGATCTGGTGACACCAGTAGACTAATAGAATGATCTGGTGACACCAGTAGACTAATAGAATGATCTGGTGACACCAGTAGACTAATAGAATGATCTGGTGTCACCAGTAGACTAATAGAATGATCTGGTGACACCAGTAGGCTAATAGAATGATCTGGTGACACCAGTAGACTAATATAATGATCTGGTGACACCAGTAGACTAATATAATGATCTGGTGTCACCAGTAGACTAATAGAATGATCAGGTGTCACCAGTAGACTAATAGAATGATCTGGTGACACCAGTAGGCTAATAGAATGATCTGGTGACACCAGTAGACTAATAGAATGATCTGGTGTCACCAGTAGACTAATAGAATGATCTGGTGACACCAGTAGACTAATAGAATGCTCTGGTGTCACCAGTAGACTAATAGAATGATCTGGTGTCACCAGTAGACTAATAGAATGATCTGGTGACACCAGTAGACTAATAGAATGATCTGGTGTCACCAGTAGACTAATAGAATGATCTGGTGACACCAGTAGACTAATATAATGATCTGGTGTCACCAGTAGACTAATATAATGATCTGGTGACATCAGTAGACTAATAGAATGATCTGGTGACACTGTAGACTAATAGAATGCTCTGATGACACCATTAGACTAATATAATGATCTGGTGACACCAGTAGACTAATAGAATGCTCTGGTGTCACCAGTAGACTAATATAATGCTCTGGTGTCACCAGTAGACTAATAGAATGATCTGGTGTCACCAGTAGACTAATAGAATGCTCTGGTGACACCAGTAGACTAATATAATGATCTGGTGTCACCAGTAGACTAATATAATGATCTGGTGACACAAGTAGACTAATAGAATGATCTGGTGACACCAGTAGACTAATAGAATGATCTGGTGACACCAGTAGACTAATATAATGATCTGGTGTCACCAGTAGACTAACATAATGATCTGGTGACACAAGTAGACTAATATAATGATCTGGTGTCACCAGTAGACTAATATAATGATCTGGTGACACCAGTAGACTAATCTAATGATCTGGTGTCACCAGTAGACTAATATAATGATCTGGTGACACCAGTAGACTAATAGAATGATCTGGTGACACCAGTAGACTAATAGAATGCTCTGGTGACACCAGTAGACTAATAGAATGATCTGGTGACACCAGTAGACTAATAGAATGATCTGGTGACACCAGTAGACTAATAGAATGATCTGGTGACACCAGTAGACTAATAGAATGCTCTGGTGATACCAGTAGGCTAATAGAATGATCTGGTGACACCAGTAGACTAATAGAATGCTCTGGTGACACCAGTAGACTAATAGAATGATCTGGTGACACCAGTGGACTAATAGAATGCTCTGATGACACCAGTAGACTAATAGAATGCTCTGATGACACCAGTAGACTAATAGAATGATCTGGTGACACCAGTAGACTAATAGAATGATCTGGTGACACCAGTAGACTAATATAATGATCTGGTGACACCAGTAGACTAATAGAATGATCTGGTGACACCAGTAGACTAATAGAATGATCTGGTGACACCAGTAGACTAATAGAATGATCTGGTGTCACCAGTAGACTAATAGAATGATCTGGTGACACCAGTAGGCTAATAGAATGATCTGGTGACACCAGTAGACTAATATAATGATCTGGTGACACCAGTAGACTAATATAATGATCTGGTGTCACCAGTAGACTAATAGAATGATCAGGTGTCACCAGTAGACTAATAGAATGATCTGGTGACACCAGTAGGCTAATAGAATGATCTGGTGACACCAGTAGACTAATAGAATGATCTGGTGTCACCAGTAGACTAATAGAATGATCTGGTGACACCAGTAGACTAATAGAATGATCTGGTAACACCAGTAGACTGATAGAATGCTCTGGTGACACCAGTAGACTAATAGAATGCTCTGGTGACACCAGTAGACTAATAGAATGCTCTGGTGACACCAGTAGACTAATAGAATGCTCTGGTGACACCAGTAGACTAATATAATGCTCTGGTGACACCAGCCACAGCCAGATAACCAGGCAGACAGAGTGAGAGGGAGAGACAGACAGACAGGGAGACAGACAGACAGACAGACAGAAAACAGACAGACAGACAGACAGACAGACAGACAGACAGACAGGCAGACAGACAAACAGACAGAAAGACAGACAGACAACCAGAAATAGACAGACATACAGACAACCAGAAAGAGACAGTTTGTCTGTCTGGTTATCTGTCTGTCTGTCTGTCTGGTTATCTGTCTGTCTGATTGTTTGTGTGATTGTCTGTCATTCTTTCGTTCTCTCTGCCTGTCTGTCTGTCTGTCTGTCTGTCTGTCTGTCTGTCTGTCTGTCTGTCTCTCTGTCTGTCTGTCTGTCTGTCTGTCTGTCTGTCTGTCTGTCTGTCTCTCTGCCTGTCTGTCTGTCTGTCTGTCTGTCTGTCTGTCTGTCTGTCTGTCTGGAAACACAAACTGCTGTCATGGTCTGACAAACACCTTTCACCACAGATGTGGAAGTGCAACATAGGCAGATGAGAAGGTGTTCCTAATGTTTTGTTCACTTATTGTATATTTTATCTGGTAATATACTGTCAAATTAAATGTTCATCTTTTAATTTAGATTTCCCCATTAGTGGACATTGTTTCACCTTTAAACGTTATACATGTAACATTTCCCCCTGAAAATACAGAAAAACAGAAGCAATGTTAACTCCCTGTTTTACGGTTGGTTTTAATTTGCGAAATTGAAAACAATAGCAAAAACATTACAACATTAAAAAAACTAAAAAATTAAACAATACAACACACTTCTTCACGTCATTGCAACTAATGTTTGTATTATGATATGGTAAGAAATCAGTTTTAAGCAGTGTCCTTTGAAAACCACAACAAGGGAATAATGTCTAAAATATTACGTTGCTCCTTTACACTTTACAGCCTTCATCCTCCTCTCTCTTTTTACTGCCTTCATCCTCCTCTCTCTTTTTACAGCCTTCATCCTCCTCTCTGTTTTTACTGCCTTCATCCTCCTCTCTCTTTTACTGCCTTCATCCTCCTCTCTCTTTACTGCCTTCATCCTCCCAAAAAACGACTTAAGTAGTACTTGAAAGTATTTTTACTTAAGCCCCTAGAGTCGAAGTCCGCGCCCCGCGGAAATCTAATAATCTGTCATAAAATCCCCATAAAAATCTGTCAATTTAAGCTAGAGGTATCTTTGCATTGGATACGTTTCAATCCACCCCCTCCGTCGACGTTGCACTTCCACATCTGGGGTGAAAGGTGACAGAGCTAGACTGGTGTTTGTCAGACCATGAGACATCCTGAAAATTGGCCATCTCATAAAATCATCTGAAGCTTCCGAACGGTTAGAAACTATTATGAGCCCTGTATGGAAAGATGAGACCCACAAGCGTCTTTGGACTCGACTGAAGTCGGTACAGCCTATTGGTTTTGCTCTAGGATGCCCACAGGCCTCACAAGACTTGTCTGAAGGGTACCAGTTGAAAAATAAATGGAAGTACTGTATTCGGAAAGTAATCAGATCCCTTGACTTTTTCCACATTTACGTTACAGCCTTATTTTAAAATTGAATAAGTAGTTTTTCCCCTCAACAATCTACACACAATAATCCATAATGACAAAGCAAAAACAGGTTTTTAGAATTTTTTACAAATGTATAAAAAAAAAAAAAACTTAAATATCACATTTGCATAAGTATTCAGACCATTTACTCAGTACATTATTGAAGCACCTTTGGCAGCGATTACAGTCTCAAGTCTTCTTGGGTATGATGCTACAAGCTTGGCACACCTGTATTTGGGGAGTTTCTCCCATTCTTCTCTGCAGATCCTTTCAAGCTCTGTCAGGTTGGATGGGGAGCGTCGCTGCACAGCTATTTTCAGGTCTCTCCAGAGATGTTCGATCGGGTTCAATTCCCGGCTCTGGCTTGGCCCCTCAAGGACATTCAGAGACTTGTCCCGAAGCCACTCCTGCAATGTCTTGGCTGTGAGCTTAGGGTCGTTGTCCTGTTGGAAGGTGAACCTTCGCCCCAGTCTGAGGTCCTGAGCGCTCTGGAGCAGGATTTCATCAAGGATCTCTCTGAACTTTGCTCTGTTCATCTTTCCCTCGATCCTGACTAGTCTCCCAGTCCTTGCCGCTGAAAAACATCCCCACAGCATGATGCTGCCACCACCATGCTTCACCGAAGGGATGGTGCCAGGTTTCCTCCAGATGTGACTCTGGCATTCAGGCCAAAGAGTTCAATATTGGTTTCATCAGACCAGAGAATCTTGTTTCCCCCGATTGCTCAGTTTGGCCGGGTTTCCAGCTCTAGGAAGAGTCTTGGTTGGTCCAAACTTCTTGCATTTCAGAATGATGGAGGCCACTGTGTTCTTGGGGACCTTCAATGCTGCAGATATTTATTTATTTTTTGTGCCTCGACACAATCCTGTCTCGGCGCTCTACGGTCAATTCCTTCGACCTCATGGCTTGGTTTTTGCTCTGACATGCACTGTCAACTTTGGGACCTTATATAGAAAGGTGTGTGCCTTTCCAAATCGTGTCCAATCAATTGAATTTACCACAGGTGGACTCCAATCAAGTTGTAGAAACATCTCCAGGATGATTAATGGAAACAGCATGCACCTGAGCTCAATTTCGAGTCTCATAGCAAAGGGTCTGAATAAGGTATATCTGTTTAATAATCCATTTTAGAATAAGGCTGAGATGTAACAAAATGTTGAAAAAGTCAAGGGGTCTGAATACTTTCCGAATGCACTCAGCCATCCTAAGGTCTCTACCACTCAGCCGTTCTCGGGTCTCCACCACTCAGCCATCTTCAAGTCTCTACCACTCAGCCATCCTCAGGTCTCTACCACTCAGCCATCCTCTCGTCTCTACCACTCAGCCATCCCCAGGTCTCTACCACTCAGCCATCCTCAGGTCTCTACCACTCAGCCATCCTCACGTCTCTACCACTCAGCCATCCTCAGGTCTCTACCACTCAGCCATCCTCAGGTCTCTACCACTCAGCCATCCTCAGGTCTCTACCACTCAGCCATCCTCAGGTCTTCCACTCAGCCATCCTCCTGTCTCTACTGCTCAGCCATCCTCAGGTCTCTACCACTCAGCCATCCTCAGGTCTCTACCACTCAGCCATCCTCAGGTCTCTACCACTCAGCCATCCTGAGGTCTCTACCACTCAGCCATCCTCAGGTCTCCACCACTCAGCCATCCTCCGGTCTCTAACACTCATCCATCCTCAGGTCTCTACCACTCAGCCATCCTCAGGTCTCTACTACTCAGCCATCCTCAGGTCTCTACCACTCAGCCATCCTAAGGTCTCTACCACTCAGCCATCCTGAGGTCTCTACCACTCAGCCATCCTCAGGTCTCTACCACTCAGCCATCCTCAGGTCTCTACCACTCAGCCATCCTAAGGTCTCTACCACTCAGCCATCCTGAGGTCTCTACCACTCAGCCATCCTCACATCTCTACCACTCAGCCATCCTCAGGTCTCTACCACTCAGCCATCCTCAGGTCTCTACCACTCAGCCATCCTCAGGTCTCTACCACTCAGCCATCCTCAGGTCTCTACCACTCAGCCATCCTCAGGTCTCTACCACTCAGCCATCCTCAGGTCTCTACCACTCAGCCATCCTGAGGTCTCTACCATTCAGCCATCCTCAGGTCTCTACCACTCAGCCATCCTCAGGTCTCTACCACTCAGCCATCCTCAGGTCTCTACCACTCAGCCATCCTCAGGTCTCTACCACTCAGCCATCCTCTGGTCTCTACCACTCAGCCATGCTGAGGTCTCTACCACTCAGCCACACACTGACCCTGACACTCTTCACATACACACATACACACACACTACTGCACCCATGCTCACACCCTAAATACAGTATGTAGCCCTTGTATCTGATGCTGTCTGTTATGACATGCCATACTCCTTTTGTCCAGACAGCATCAGATACATGGTCTACACATACAAAGACAGAGGGGCGCTGTTTCGCTCGATAAGATGCTTTATCTGAGATTGATGCGTCTTTCTGTTAGTGTGCTTCTTGGTCAAATAATTATCAATAATAATATGCCATTTAGCAGACGATTTTATTTAAAGCGACTTACAGTCATGCGTGCATACATTTTTTTACGTATGGGTGGTCCCGGGGATCGAACCCACTACCCAGGCGTTACAAGCGCCTTGCTCAACCAATTGAGCAACAGAGGACCACTGTATCAATATTTCAATATTTTATTTGGACGGGCAAGGAGGTACGGTAGGGTGAGCCAGGCCCCCTAGGGGAGGTACGGTAGGGTGAGCCAGGCCTCCCAGGGGAGTTACGGTAGGGCGAGCCAGGCCTCCTAGGGGAGGTACGGTAGGGTGAGCCAGGCCCCCTAGGGGAGGTACGGTAGGGTGATCCAGGCCTCCCAGGGGAGGTACGGTAGGGTGAGCCAGGCCCCCTAGGGGAGGTACGGTAGGGTGAGCCAGGCCCCCTAGGGGAGGTACGGTAGGGTGAGCCAGGCCCCCTAGGGGAGGTACGGTAGGGTGAGCCAGGCCCCCTAGGGGAGGTACGGTAGGGTGAGCCAGGCCTCCTAGGGGAGGTACGGTAGGGTGAGCCAGGCCTCCTAGGGGAGGTACGGTAGGGTGAGCCAGGCCCACACACACATTTAGAAAGCGTTTTCATCCCAAGTGACCCCCTATTCCCTATATAGTGCACTACCTTTGACCAGGGCCCATAGAGTGCCACTATACAGCCGCTTCTAAATATGTGTGGAGAAACACCTCCTCCTGCTGGAGAACTGAGGAAGTGCACCTAAACCATCTAAACTAGCCACTTATAACAGTATCATTACCATCTGTTTGATATCAAATGGTTCATAGCAAAGTGTTGTTGAAGTGGTTGAAGACAGGTGCAGGTGTATAGAGCTGTAGTCAGTATTATATGAGAGGATCAGAGAGGGTTTTTGTAGAGGAGAGAGGGTATAGTGAAACACTGTGCATCACTAGCAGCACAGAAATACACTGCACTGTCTTCAGCTTCTCTCAGTTTGGGAATATGTAGATACACCGTTTTCCGAGGTGCAGCATCTCCACTCATACTAAAACGCTCTTTAAAGGAATCTTCCATTATTGGACTGGTGAATGTCACATACCCAATGGGTTTCAGAGCAGTGTTTTGGGCTGACTGTTGGTACCACAGTATTGTGTTGTAGGTTGGAATATTGTGGCTGCAGCTGAGCTGAACCTTATCTTCAGGTCTTTTTAGTATTTCAGTAGGAGTCTGGTGAATATTGTCTGTTTGTGACAGCCCTGTGGATGAAAACAGACAATATGAAATATACAGTAGCAATATACTTCAACAGTAAATATATATTTCATGAGGGACTTAGTACCTGTCACCCATAGTGGTAGAGTTGCTACTTGTATGAGGAGCGTGATCATGTTGATGGTTCTGGAGAGAAGTGTCACATGGACAAGGAGAAAGGGTTTTCAGATAGTCAGAGATGTGTTGTCAGCTAGTGGGAGTGTCAAATGTATACTGCATCCCAAATGGCACCCTATTCCCTTTATAGTGCACTACTTTAGACCAGAGTCCATAGGGGTGAGAGGAAATAAGTCAATAGAGACAGTGAGCTGAACTGAGCTGCCGGAGGGGATGGAAATGACATCACTTTGACGTCAGAACTTATGTTGATATTCAAGCAGATACCTTGTTCACCTACAGGTCTCCTGTTCAGCTTAAAGGTGTATTGTGGAACATACCGGTAACTACATCTGTCACGGTTCAGACAGACGACCAGAGGACCACAATTGCGTCACACCAGAAAGTTTATTAAACTTAAGGGAAAAGGGAAGTAGGGAGTGAATGAAGGCTCCAGGGGTAACAGGGATCCCGTCCAATGCGCTGGGTCTGTGCCCCCCCCAGTGGCAGCGATGCGTCCTATGAAGCCGGTGGTGGGTGGTCCAGAAGTCCTGGGGGGGGGAGACACAGACACAACAGGGCGGAATGAAACCAGGCAGCAGTACAGTTCAAGGGAAATCCAAAATACGTAGTAGCAAGGCAGAAGGCTGGTCAGAGTTACCGGGATTGAAGAGTAGTCAGGAGTCGTAATGGCAGAAGCAGGTCTGGATCTCCTGAGGCAGAAGAGTATCCAAAAAACAGGCAGGTCCGGGGTCACAAAACCAGGGTGAGCCAGAAGCGCGAGCAAACAGGTTCCGGGTGTGAGCTTTGCAGACGATCTGACACCGGAGAGCTGAAAGACAGGGCCTTAAATACTGGGAGAGGTAGTGGGTAATGCAGCGCAGCTGGCAGAGTAATTAGAGCAGAGCAGAGCAGGGACAGGTGGAGCTAGTTAGGCTGAGTAGAGAGAGTGGTGAGCAGAGTGGAAGAAAATCAAGGTGGTAACCCGGTGGAGTGAGAGGCCCATGACAGAACCCCCCCCCCAAGGGACGGCCCCAGAAGTCCCAAGAGCAACACCACGCCGGGCGGGAGGAGGGGAGCCGGAGGAGGGCTAGAACTCCTCCGAACGGTCCGAGTGAACGTCCTCATCCTCGGAGGAAGCCGGAGGGCCGTGGTCGGGAGATGGGACAGGTCCCGAGACAGGATCAGGCACAGGACAGGAAGCCGAGCGGGCCGGACGGTTAGGGACCCCTCTGGGGCGGCCCCTACGGATTGCAGGTTGATCAGGATGCCGTTGGTGGAAAGCGGTGATGAGAGTCCTATCCACAATCCGACTAGCTGGCACCCAGGTCCTCTCCTCAGGTCCATAGCCCTCCCAGTCAATGAGGTACTGGAGACCCCTACCCCTCCGTCTGGACCGAAGCAGGCGGCGGACGGTGTAAACCAGACCACCATCGACGAGCCGTGGAGGAGGAGGACCAGGCGCAGCAGGGACCAGCGGACTCTCATGGATGGGCTTAATCTTAGACACATGGAAAGTGGGGTGCACCCTCAGGGAATTAGGCAGTTGGAGCCGGACAGCAGTTGGGCTAATCACTCTTATGATAGGGAATGGGCCAATGAACCGAGGTGCCAGCTTCTGCGACTCCACCCTGAGTGGCAGGTTCTTCGATGACAACCACACCCTTTGACCAACATGGTAGGTGGGAGCAGGAATTCTCCGACGGTTGGCCCCGGTAGTGTAGCTGGCAACGGATCTGAGGAGTGTGGCTCGGGCTTGTGACCAGGTGCGGCGACATCGACGGGCAAAAGCAAGTGCAGATGGGCAAGTAACCTCCTCTTCCTGGCTGGCAAATAGAGGAGGCTGGTATCCATAAACACATTGGAAAGGGGACATACCGATGGCAGAGCAGGTCAGAGAATTGTGTGCGTACTCCACCCATGTCAATTGCTGCGACCAGGAGTGGGGGTTGCGTGAAGTCATGCATCGCAGTGCCTTCTCGAGCTCCTGATTAGCCCGCTCTGACTGCCCATTGGATTGGGGATGGAATCCGGAAGTCAGACTGACTGTGGCTCCCAGCAGGTGACAGAACTCCTTCCAAAAAGCGGAGGAGAATTGTGGACCACGGTCAGAAACTACATCCTTTGGCAGTCCGTGGATCCGGAAGACGTGTTCCAGGACCACCTGGGCGGTCTCCTTGGCGGTTGGGAGCTTGGGGAGGGGAATGAAGTGTGCCATCTTGCTGAAACGGTCAACGATGGTGAGAATGACGGTCATGCCACTTGAAGGGGGCAGCCCCGTGACAAAGTCAAGGGCGATGTGAGACCAGGGACGTCTGGGCACAGGCAGGGGCTGCAGCAATCCGGCTGGGGGCTGGCAGGACGACTTGTGTTGGTTGCAGATGGGGCAGGCTTGGACGAATTCCCGTACATCCTTCCTCAGAGAGGGCCACCAGAACCTCTGGGCGAGCAGGTTGTAAGTGCGGGTGGAGCCAGGGTGACAAGCTAGGCGGGAGTCATGTCCCCACTGAACGACCTGGGACCTCAGGTCTTCGGGGACAAAAAGGCGGTCAGCTGGGCAAGTGCTGGGACCTGGCTGGTTACGGAGAGCCTCCAGCACCTGTTCCTCAACAGCCCAGGTCAGAGCTGCAACGATGCAGGGACTTGGCAGAATCGACACAGGGTCCTTGGAGGGGGTGTCATCCTTCTGGAATTGACGGGAGAGGGCGTCTGGCTTGGTGTTGCGTGATCCAGGCCGGTATGACAGAGTGAAATTAAACCTGGTGAAGAACAGGGCCCAGCGGGACTGCCTGGAGTTCAACCGTTTGGCCGTGCGGATGTACTCCAAGTTCTTATGATCGGTCCAAACGAGAAATGGAATGGTGGACCCCTCCAGCCAGTGACGCCACTCCTCCAAGGCAAGCTTCACAGCCAGCAGCTCACGGTTCCCTATGTCGTAATTGCACTCAGAGGGGGACAACCGACGTGAGAAAAAGGCACAGGGATGGAGCTTCCTATCCTCCGCAGCCCACTGAGAAATCACAGCACCAACTCCCACATCCGAGGCGTCCACCTCCACAATGAATTGCCGGTCCACATCAGGCATCTGGAGGATGGGAGCGGAGGTGAACCTCACCTTGAGGGTACTGAAGGCTTTGTCGGCTGCTGGGGTCCAGGTGAAGGGTTGCTTGGTGCTGGTTAGAGCAGTGAGAGGGGCAGCAACGGTACTGTAGTTCCGGATAAACTTCCTATAGAAGTTAGCAAACCCCAGAAACTGTTGCAGCTTCTTTCTGTTCTCCGGAACAGGCCATGAAGTGACTGCTGATACTTTGGCAGGATCCATTTGGATACTTCCCTCTGCCACTATGTACCCCAGGAAGGCCACTGTCTTGACGTGAAACTCACATTTCTCTGCCTTGGCGTAGAGGGAATTCTCCAGAAGACGATGAAGGACTTGCTGGACATGGCGGGTGTGTTCAGACAGGTTTCTGGAGTAGATTAAGATGTCATCCAGGTAAACGAAGACAAACTTGTTTAACATGTCCCGCAGTACATCATTCACTAGAGCCTGGAACACAGCAGGAGCATTGGTGAGGCCAAAAGGCATAACCAGATACTCGTAGTGGCCTGTTGGTGTATTGAATGCGGTTTTCCATTCATCTCCCTCCCGGATCCGCACTAGGTGGTAAGCGTTTCTGAGATCCAACTTGGTAAAAACAGTGGCTCCCTGGAGCAACTCAAAAGCAGAGGTGAGCAGAGGCAGAGGGTAACGGTTTTTCACTGTGATGTCGTTGAGTCCCCTGTAGTCGATGCAGGGGCGAAGAGATCCGTCCTTCTTCCCCACAAAGAAGAAGCCAGCACCAGCAGGAGATGAAGATGAACGGATTAATCCTGCGGACAGAGAGCCATTGATGTAGTCCTCCATGGACTTTCTTTCAGGAGCAGACAACGAATAAAGACGACCCTTTGGAGGAGCTGTTCCAGGGAGGAGGTCGATGGCACAGTCGTACGGTCGGTGAGGGGGCAGAGATGTGGCTCTTGCTTTGTTAAACACCTCTCTGAGACCATGGTAGCATTCTGGGACATTGGAGAGGTCAGGAGCGGAGTTAGTAGGTACTGGCCGAGGGGGTAGTGCGGCAGCAAGCAGGCAGGTTCGGTGGCAGTCCTCTCCCCACTCCCTGATCACCCCGGTCACCCAGTCGAGCTGAGGGTTGTGCCGGCGGAGCCATGGGTAACCCAGGATGAGGGGTTGGCCTGGAGAGGGGAGCAGGTGAAACTGGATAGTTTCTTGATGGTTTCCGGACAGACCCATCGAGACCGGGGCCGTGACATGAGTGACCGATCCGAGTAAGTGTCCGTCCAGTGCCCGGGCAGGAATAGGAGGTGTCAAACGGAGGTTCTCCAGTCCCAGTTGGCGTGCCAGCTTGATGTCCATTATGTTGGCTTCGGCGCCAGAATCCACCAGAGCAGCCAGGGTGTGAGTTGAGTCAGAGAGGCGGAGGTGAACTTGCAGCAGGGGTTTGCGGTCGGAGGACTGGATGGTCATTGAACTCAACCGGACTCCCCCTATGCCCGGTGAGCTTCGGCCCTTTAAAGGGCAGGTTACCACACGATGTCCCTCACCTCCACAATAGAGGCAGAGGTTTGAGGTGAAGCGGCGCTGGCGCTCTGCAGGAGTGAGGGAGGCTCGCCCAATCTCCATAGGCTCAGACTGATCAAGCTGACCTGGGTGAGTGGCAGTAGATGACAGGAGCCCAGTCGGATCTCTCCGAATGCCAGTAGTAGGTGGACCTTGGCGCCCCCTCTCACGACGACGGGTCTGTATCCTTCTGTCGATCCTGACAGTCAGTGCGATGGCTTCATCAAGAGTGGAAGGCAGTTCATGGGAGACCAACTCGTCCTTGATATAGTCAGCCAAACTATGGAAGAACGCGTCCACCAACGATGGTGTGTTCCAAGAACTTCGTCTAGCCAGGGTTCGGAAGTCGATGGAATGGTCTGCGACTGTACGTCTGCCTTGTCGAATACTGAACAGTTCACGAGACGCCTCTGCGGTGGGTGAATCCAGGTCAAACACCTTCAGCATCTCCTCAGCAAACAGGTCGAAGGTTGCACATGCGGGGGTTTGACGTTCGAACTCTGCTGTTCCCCAGAGTCGAGCTCGGCCCGTCAGGTGAGTGATGGCATACCCAACTTTAGCCCCCTCCGTGGCGAAGGTCCTTGGCTGCAAGGAGAACTGAAGTCGGCAGCTAGTCAGGAATGGCCGGACCTGGGTTGAATCGCCGTTGAACCGCTCGGGGTTTCCAATCTTGGGTTCCGGAGCAGCGGCTGCAATGACCGGGGCAGGTAACTCGGGGGCTGGGCTGGTGGGCAGACTGGCTGGGGTAAGGTTGGTGAGGAGTTGAATGATCATGGCGAGTTGTTGTTGCTGCTGCTGGAACTGCTGCTCATGCTCATCGGTTTCCATGTCGGGGAAAGTGTGCGCTGAGTCCATAATGGTCAGATCGTACTGTCACGGTTCAGACAGACGACCAGAGGACCACAATTGCGTCACACCAGAAAGTTTATTAAACTTAAGGGAAAAGGGAAGTAGGGAGTGAATGAAGGCTCCAGGGGTAACAGGGATCCCGTCCAATGCGCTGGGTCTGTGCCCCCCCCAGTGGCAGCGATGCGTCCTATGAAGCCGGTGGTGGGTGGTCCAGAAGTCCTGGGGGGGGGAGACACAGACACAACAGGGCGGAATGAAACCAGGCAGCAGTACAGTTCAAGGGAAATCCAAAATACGTAGTAGCAAGGCAGAAGGCTGGTCAGAGTTACCGGGATTGAAGAGTAGTCAGGAGTCGTAATGGCAGAAGCAGGTCTGGATCTCCTGAGGCAGAAGAGTATCCAAAAAACAGGCAGGTCCGGGGTCACAAAACCAGGGTGAGCCAGAAGCGCGAGCAAACAGGTTCCGGGTGTGAGCTTTGCAGACGATCTGACACCGGAGAGCTGAAAGACAGGGCCTTAAATACTGGGAGAGGTAGTGGGTAATGCAGCGCAGCTGGCAGAGTAATTAGAGCAGAGCAGAGCAGGGACAGGTGGAGCTAGTTAGGCTGAGTAGAGAGAGTGGTGAGCAGAGTGGAAGAAAATCAAGGTGGTAACCCGGTGGAGTGAGAGGCCCATGACAACATCATTGAAAGTATTTGTCTTTTTTAGTCTTTAGATTTGATCTGTGTTATAGATTCTGCAGTAATCACACTAGAAATAGGCTGTAATTTGAAGAAATACCCAAACCGTTTCTTCTGTAGCAACAACATCAACCACATTATGTAGTATAGAGGTTTGATAACAACTTCCTCCATGTGCTCAGACATCTACAGCGGTGGATAGCAGGTCTGCTGGGTGTTGATGTACACTGCAGTTATGGAGTAACGGATCAGAAGGGGTTTTTGTAGAAGAGAGAAGGGTATCTACATCACTGGGTTGACTTCAGGTCAGAACAGTAATACACTGCACTGTCTTCAGGTCAGAACAGTAATACACTGCACTGTCTTCAGGTCAGAACAGTAATACACTGCACTGTCTTCAGGTCATCACAGTAATACACTGCACTGTCTTCAGGTCAGAACAGTAATACACTGCACTGTCTTCAGGTCAGCACAGGAATACACTGCACTGTCTTCAGGTCATCACAGTAACACACTGCACTGTCTTCAGGTCAGAACAGTAATACACTGCACTGTCTTCAGGTCAGCACAGGAATACACTGCACTGTCTTCTGGCATCCGACCGTAAGGCGCTACAGAGGGTAGTACGTATGGCCCAGTACATCACTGGGGCCAAGCTTCCTGCCATCCAGGACCTCAATACCAGGCGGTGTCAGAGGAAGGCCCACAAAATGGTCAAAGACTCCAGTCACTATCGTATATGAAGATTATGACGTTGTTAATGTTTTAAGTGGAACCGGAGAGGACATTGATTTTAGTATCAAGAGGGAATGTTTTAGTGTAACGCCACATACAACAGACAGGAAGTGTGTTGTAGACAGGGGATTGGACAGTATGTGCGTTACAGACTCGACACGACATCACCCAAGTCGGAGACTGTTCTCTCTTCTACCGCACGGCAAGCGGTACCTGAGCGCCAAGTCTAGGACCAAAAGGCTCCTTAACAACTTCTACCCCCAAGCCATAAGACTGGTGAACAATTAATCAAATGGCCACCCAGAGTATTTACATTGACCCTTGCTGTTTATTATCTATGCATAGTCACTTTACCCCTACCTACATGTACAAATTACCTCGACTAACCTGTACCCCCGCACATTGACTCGGTACCGGTACCCCCTGTATATGGCCTCGTTATTGTTATTTTATTGTGTTACTTTTATTTTATTTTTATCTTTTGTTTAATTATTTTCTTAACTCTATTTCTTGAACTGCAATGTTGGTTAAGGGCCTGTAGGTAAGCATTTCACTGTAAGGTCTACACCTGTTGTATTCGGTGCATGTGACAAATTCAATTTGATTTGATTGGCACAAAGTCAAAGAGAGAGGGGGGCTGGGGAGAGGGAAAGAGGGGAGAGAGAGAGAGAGACGGAGGGTGGGGGAGAGAGTGAGAGAAAGGGGGGAGAGAGAGATGTGGGAGGTGGGGAAGGGGGGGGGGGAGTAGTCATGTGAATCACATCTATGCAGGGGAGGAGTAATGGAATATGACATTGTAACATTGCATAATTGATGTTAATGAGTGTTGACACTAAACTGTAATACCAGTGTACTGTACTAGGACAGATATCACCTTGCTTATGTCATAATCCATCTGTGGTTATTCATTGGCACTGAATCAAAGTCACACCTCAGATGCAGGTGTTCTGAGCAGTGTGCTAATACTACTATCAGATAGGGTTTATGTAGAGGAGAGAAGGTACTCTACATCACTGTGTTGGCTGGCTGCACAGTAATAAACTGCACTGTCTTCAGGTCCTCTCAGACTCAGGAGATGAAGATGAGCCTCTTTCTCACCATCTCCACTCACATTGAAGTGCTTTTCAAGCGATGACTCCAAGTTTATTGACTTGTAATTTACATAACCAATGAGTTTCATAGCAGTGTCTGCTGCTGACTGTTGGTACCATAGTATCATTCGGTAGTTAGGGATAGCATGGCTGCAGGTGAGTTGAACGTTTCTTCCAGGTCCTTCTATTAGTGCAACAGGGCTCTGATTAACCATGCTACTAAACGACTCTCCTGTGGAGAGAGAGAGAGAGAGAGAGAGAGAGAGAGATAGAGAGAGGAGAGAGGGAGATTAGGTGAGAGAGAAGGAGTGAGAGAGAGGATATTTCATTCAGTTTGATGACATTCGTAGATTTGTTAGGCTTCTCATCGTAATTGATTTAATACCTGTCACCCAGAGTGGTAGAGCTGCCAGGTGAATCAGAACTCTGAACATGATGATGAAGGAGAAGATTATGATGATGAAGATGCTGAGGAAGACGATGATGATGAGGAAGCCTCAGTGGAGGAGTGATATGAGTGTCTCCTGGATGAAGCTCTGAGGTGAAAGGAGAGGGGCTGATGTTGTAGTATCCTGTTTCCTTTAGGGTGGTGGATAGTGAGAGTGTTAGAGGGAGTGTCAGGAAGCCTGTACTGTAAAGCTTGCTCATAGGACCTCACTGTGAACATGACTGATTAAATGATCATGACAATGAAACCATCAGACATTAGAAGAACTAGAGTTAGAGGTCCCCCTACAGTACGTGATGAGACCATCTCTTTACATATTATATTCCATCCTATTGAAACTCTGGGGTTTTTGTGCAGCTGTGCTTGTCGTCTGTATCACTGTGTTCACTCACAGCACAGAAGTACATGCCGCTGTCTCCAGCCTCCACCTTCTTCACTGTGAAAGATCCACTCTCAGCATCTGTCTTAACAGTTGGATATTTGTCTTCACCGAAGGCTCCATAGTCTGGTTTGCTATAACTACTTGTGAAGACTACCTGCTTCATTCCCTCTCCTGGACGCTGTCTGTACCAGTACATCTGGTAGTAGTCAGATCCCTTAGTGTGACTGCAGTTCATCTGAGCATCACTGTCTTTCAGTCCCCAGAGTATGGTGGGTGTCTGAGTGACTTCACTCCCCTCAACAAGACCTGTAAGGATACAGTGAGAATGAAATCAATAGAGTTAGATACAGTTAGACCCTAACACATCAAGACTCAGGTGAAGTGAACGTATGCTTGGAAACATCAATATCTATAACTATAGAAGGCCGTCATTGTAAATAAGTATTTTGTTCTTAACTTTCCTGGTTAAATAAATGAAACATTATGAAACTGTACCTGCAGCACAGAGCACTAAGACAGTAACAGTGAAGAGAAATGTGAACATGTTTGATCACGTTATATGTGAGAGTGCTGGAAAGAGTCTGGTATCAATGTACAGAATAAAAGAGGAGGGTCACATAGATGAATAGATGACAATCAGTAGACCACGGCAGGTTTCACCATATTGAACATGTCAGTGAAGTGGGAGGGACACTGATGATCTGAATACATCATGCAAATGACTGGTTCAGACTGTAGAGACGTTCCCATTATTAAAGATAGAGGTCCCCCTACAGGACATGATGAGACCATCTGCTCTTTAGATGTTATATTCTGTCCTATAGAGCTCGCCAGCTTGTAGTCCTAAAAAACTGAAAGGAGTCAGCATTTTCTACCTCTGGTTCGTTGGCCGTTGCTATGGGAGAAATGAAGCGGGGAAATAATGGGGTTTTGGGATAGGTTAACACAGGCTTTGGAGAACTTATAGGTTTTGTTCTGTGAGATAATATCAGTCAGTTAATATGACCTTTATGAATTATGAAGCCTTTTTGTGCTCAAAATAAGTCTGTTGCTAACGAGTCGCTAACTGTCAGAGAAATGGAACTACCACATTAGTCGCAGCATTTTTCACGTCACTACGCTGACCACGCAAACTAGTCTTCTACAGTCTGGCTAAAAAGCTAGTTAGCTTAGTTAGCTTTTTGATCACCAGCTCGAACGAAAATGCAAATCTCTTCAGCGGGAAGATGCTCGTTTTATTGGTCCCCGAACGATAAAACTGGGTTTTTGTTATATTATATCAACACGGGGGGTTTAGTGCAGCTGTACTTGTTATATTATATCAACACTGGGGGTTTAGTGCAGCTGTACTTGTTATATTATATCAACACTGGGGGTTTAGTGCAGCTGTACTTGTTATATTATATCAACACTGGGGGTTTAGTGCAGCTGTAGTTGTTATATTATATCAACACTGGGGGTTTAGTTTAGCTCTACTTGTTATATTATATCAACTCTGGGGGTTTAGTGCAGCTGTACTTGTTATATTATATCAACACTGGGGGTTTAGTGCAGCTGTACTTGTTATATTATATCAACACTGGGGGTTTAGTGCAGCACTCCCCTCTGAGCTGTCTCTGCTAAGCCTAGCATCCTTTCCCTCAGCACTGGTACCAGAAGACCAGGGGACCACACTGCCTGTACTGGGACCAGCAACATCCTAGTTGTGAATGAATAAAGACATTTATTAGATAAAGAAGAAAGGTAGAAAGATGACTGAATACATGCCTAATAGTTGACTATTGGCTCACAAAACCTTATCAAAGCCTAACTACTTATATTGCAAATATACTGTAAGTGCCTGGCTGTCATACATGTTATTTTACATTTACATTTACGAAGCTCGCATCTGCTACAAGACCATGGTGCTTGCCTACGGAGCTGAGAGGGGAATGGCACCTCCGTACCTTCAGGTCTAGAAGGACAAGAGCAGAGGAGATAGAGTTAGCTTTAGCAGTGCGGAGAGCCTCCGTGACACAGAGAAGAGCAGTCTCAGTTGAATGACCAGTCTTGAAACCTGACTGGTTTGGATCAAGAAGGTCATTCTTAGAGAGATAGCAAGAGAGTTGGCTAAAGACGGCACGCTCAAGAGTTTTGGAGAGAAAAGAAAGAAGGGATACTGGTCTGTAGTTGTTGACATCGGAGGGATCGCGTGTAGGTTTTTTGAGAAGGGGTGCAACTCTCGCTCTCTTGAAGACGGAAGGGACATAGCCAGCGGTCAAGGATGAGTTGATGAGCGAGGTGAGGTAAGGGAGAAGGTCTCCGGAAATGGTCTGGAGAAGAGAGGAGGGGATAGGGTCAAGCGGGCAGGTTGTTGGGCGGCCGGCCATCACAAGTCGCAAGATTTCATCTGGAGAGAGAGGGTAGAAAGAAGTCAAAGCATAGGGTAGTGCAGTGTGAGCAGGACCAGCAGTGTCATTTGATTTAACAAACGAGGATCGGATGTCGTCAACCTTCTTTTCAAAATGGTTGACAAAGTCATCTACAGAGAGGGAGGAGGGGGGGATGGGGAGGGGGAGGATGATTCAGCAGGGAGGAGAAGGTGGCAAAGAGCTTCCTAGGGTTAGAGGCAGATACTTGGAATATAGAGTGGTAGAAAGTGGCTTTAGCAGCAGAAACAGAGGAAGAAAATGTAGCGAGGAGGGAGTGAAAAGATGCCAGGTCCGCAGGGAGTCTAGTTTTCCTCCATTTCCGCTCGGCTGCCCGGAGCCCTGTTCTGTGAGCTCGCAATGAGTCGTCAAGCCACGGAGCAGGAGGGGAGGACCGAGCCGGCCGGGAGGATAGGGGACATAGAGAGTCAAAGGATGCAGAAAGGGAGGAGAGGAGGGTTGAGGAGGCAGAATCAGGAGATTGGAGGGAGAAGGATTGAGCAGAGGGAAGAGATGATAGGATGGAAGAGGAGAGAGTAGCGGGAGAGAGAGAGCAAAGGTTGCAACGGCGCATTACCATCTGAGTAGGGGCAGAGTGAGTAGTGTTGGAGGAGAGCGAGAGAGAAAAGGATACAAAGTAGTGGTCGGAGACTTGGAGGGGAGTTGCAGTGAGATTAGTAGAAGAGCAGCATCTAGTAAAGATTAGGTCAAGCGTATTGCCTGCCTTGTGAGTAGGGGGGGACGGTGAGAGGGTGAGGTCAAAAGAGGAGAGGAGTGGAAAGAAGGAGGCAGAGAGAAATGAGTCAAAGGTAGACGTAGGGAGGTTAAAGTCACCCAGAACTGTGAGGGGTGAGCCATCCTCAGGAAAGGAACTTATCAAGGCGTCAAGCTCATTGATGAACTCTCCAAGGGAACGTGGAGGGCGATAAATGATAAGGATGTTAAGCTTGAATGGGCTAGTGGCTGTGACAGCATGGAATTCAAATGAGGAGATAGACAGATGGGTCAGAGGGAAAAGAGAGAATGTCCACTTGGGAGAGATGAGGATTCCTGTGCCACCACCCCGCTGACCAGATGCTCTCGGGGTATGCGAGAACACATGGTCAGACGAGGAGAGAGCAGTAGGAGTAGCAGTGTTTTCAGTGGTAATCCATGTTTCCGTCAGCGCCAAGAAGTCGAGGGACTGGAGGGTAGCATAGGCTGAGATGAACTCTGCCTTGTTGGCAGCAGAACGGCAGTTCCAGAGGCTGCCTGAGACCTGGAACTCCACGTGGGTCGTGCGTGCAGGGACCACCAGGTTAGAGTGGCAGCAGCCACGCGGTGTGAGGCGTTTGTGTAGCCTGTGCGGAGAGGAGAGAACAGGGATAGACAGACACATAGTTGACAGGCTACAGAAAATGGCTACAATAATGCAAAGGAGATCGGAATGAAATTAACTAAACATCTGGGAAAGCGAGAGAGCGGGGCCTCCCTCACTTACGTTACACTGAAACACCCAAATATAACTCTCCCAATTTCCACCTCAGAAACTATAAATGTTGTAAACTACAGTGGTTCAATGTTTTCTAGTAAAAGTCTAAACATTTTTGGTTTTATATATACTTGTGTATCAAAAGTAAAAGTACAAGTATAAATAATTTCAAATTTCTTAAATTAAGCCAAACAGACTGCACCATTTTCTTGTTTTTTAAATTCATGGCTAGCCAGGGGCAAGCTCCAACACTCAGAAATAATTTACAAACGAAGCATATGTGTTTAGTGAGTCCGCCAGGTCAGATGCAGTAGGGAGGACCAGGGATGTTCTCTTGGTAAGTGTGTGAATTGAAACGTTTTCCTGTCCTGCTAAGCATTCAAAATGTACTTTTGGGTGTCAGGGAAAAAGTATGGAGTAAAAAGTACATAATTTTCTTTAGGAATGTAGTGAAGTAAAAGTAAAAGTTAAAAAAAATATAAATAGTAAGGTAATGTACAGATACCCCAAAAAACGACTTAAGTAGTACTTGAAAGTATTTTTACTTAACCCCCTAGAGTCGAAGTCCGCGTCCCGCGGAAATCTAATAAGCAGAGTAAAGAAATCCCCATAATTGTCAATTTAAGCTAGAGGTATCTTTGCATTGGATGCGTTTCAATCCACCGCCTCCGGCGACGTTGCACTTCCACATCTGGGGTGAAAGGTGACAGAGCTAGACCAGTGTTTGTCAGACCATGAGACATCCTGAAAATTGGCCTTCTCATAGAATCATCTGTAGCTTCCCAACGGTTAGAAACTATTATGAGCCCTGTATGGAAAGATGAGACCCACAAGCGTCTTTGGACTCGACTGAAGTCGGTACAGCCTATTGGTTTTGCTCTAGGATGCCCACAGGCCTTACAAAACTTGTCTGAAGGGTACCAGTTGAAAAATTAATGGAAGTACTGTATTCGGAAAGTATTCAGATCCCTTGACTTTTTCCACATTTTGTTACGTTACAGCCTAATTTTAAAATTGAATAAGTAGTTTTTTCCCCTCATCAATCTACACACAATAATCCATAATGACAAAGCAAAAACAGGTTTTTAGATTTTTTTTTTCAAATGTATAAAAAAAAAAAAATGAAATATCACATTTGCGCAAGTATTCAGACCCTTTACTCAGTACATTATTGAAGCACCTTTGGCAGCGATTACAGTCTCAAGTCTTCTTGGGTATGATGCTACAAGCTTGGCACACCTGTATTTGGGGAGTTTCTCCCATTCTTCTCTGCAGATCCTTTCAAGCTCTGTCAGGTTGGATGGGGAGCGTCGCTGCACAGCTATTTTCAGGTCTCTCCAGAGATGTTCGATCGGGTTCAGTTCCCGGCTCTGGCTTGGCCACTCAAGGACATTCAGAGACTTGTCCCGAAGCCACTGCTGCATTGTCTTTACTGTGTGCTTAGGGTCGTTGTCCTGACGGAAGGTGAACCTTCGCCCCAGTCAGAGGTCCTGAGCGCTCTGGAGCAGGTTTTCATCAAGGATCTCTCTGAACTTTGCTCTGTTCATCTTTCCCTCGATCCTGACTAGTCTCCCAGTCCTTGCCGCTGAAAAACATCCCCACATCATGATGCTGCCATCACCATGCTTCACCGAAGGGATGGTGCCAGGTTTCCTCCAGATGTGACTCTGGCATTCAGGCCAAAGAGTTCAATATTGGTTTCATCAGACCAGAGAATCTTGTTTCCCCCGATTGCTCAGTTTGGCCGGGTTTCCAGCTCTAGGAAGAGTCTTGGTGGTTCCAAACTTCTTGCATTTCAGAATGATGGAGGCCACTGTGTTCTTGGGGACCTTCAATGCTGCAGATATTTATTTATTTTTTGTGCCTCGACACAATCCTGTCTCGGCGCTCTACGGTCAATTCCTTCGACCTAATGGCTTGGTTTTTGCTCTGACATGCACTGTCAACTTTGGGACCTTATATAGACAGGTGTGTGCCTTTCCAAATCGTATCCAATCAATTGAATTTACCACAGGTGGACTCCAATCAAGTTGTAGAAACATCTCCAGGATGATTAATGGAAACAGGATGCACCTGAGCTCAATTTGGAGTCTCATTGCAAAGGGTCTGAATAAGGTATATCTGTTTAATAATCAATTTTAGAATAAGGCTGAGACGTAACAAAATGTTGAAAAAGTCAAGGGGTCTGAATACTTTCCGAATGCACTCAGCCATCCTAAGGTCTCTACCACTCAGCCATCCTCACGTCTCTACCACTCAGCCATCCTCAGGTCTCTACCACTCAGCCATCCTCAGGTCTCTACCACTCAGCCATCCTCTGGTCTCTACCGCTCAGCCATCCCCAGGTCTCTACCACTCAGCCATCCTCAGGTCTCTACCACTCAGCCATCCTCAGGTCTCTACCACTCAGCCATCCTCAGGTCTCTACCACTCAGCCATCCTCAGGTCTCTACCACTCAGCCATCCTCAGGTCTCTACCACTCAGCCACCCTCAGGTCTCTACCACTCAGCCATCCTCATGTCTCTACCACTCAGCCATCCTCTGGTCTCTACCACTCAGCCATCCTCAGGTCTCTACCGCTCAGCCATCCTCAGGTCTCTACCACTCAGCCATCCTCAGGTCTCTACCACTCAGCCATCCTCAGGTCTCTACCACTCAGCCATCCTCAGGTCTCTACCACTCAGCCATCCCCAGGTCTCTACCACTCAGCCATCCTCAGGTCTCTACCACTCAGCCATCCTCAGGTCTCCACCACTCAGCCATCCTCAGGTCTCTACCACTCAGCCATCCTGAGGTCTCTACCACTCAGCCATCCTGAGGTCTCCACCGCTCAGCCATCCTCAGGTCTCCACCACTCAGCCATCCTCAGGTCTCTACCACTCAGCCATCCTCAGGTCTCTACCACTCAGCCATCCTCCGGTCTGTACCACTCAGCCATCCTCAGGTCTCTACCACTCAGCCATCCTCAGGTCTCTACCACTCCGCCATCCTCATGTCTCTACCACTCTGCCATCCTCAGGTCTCTACCACTCAGCCATCCTCAGGTCTCCACCACTCAGCCATCCTCAGGTCTCTACCACTCAGCCATCCTCAGGTCTCTACCACTCAGTAATCCCCAGGTCTCTACCACTCAGCCATCCTCAGGTCTCCACCACTCAGCCATCCTCAGGTCTCCACCACTCAGCCATCCTCAGGTCTCTACCACTCAGCCATCCTCCGGTCTCTACCACTCAGCCATCCTCAGGTCTCTACCACTCAGCCATCCTCAGGTCTCTACCACTCAGCCATCCTGAGGTCTCTACCACTCAGCCATCCCCAGGTCTCTATCACTCAGCCATCCTCAGGTCTCTACCACTCAGACATCCTCAGGTCTCCACCACTGAGCCATCCTCAGGTCTCTACCACTCAGCCATCCTCAGGTCTCTACCACTCAGCCATCCTCAGGTCTCTACCACTCAGCCATCCTCTGGTCTCTACCACTCAGCCATCCTGAGGTCTCTACCACTCAGCCATCCTCAGGTCTCCACCATTCAGCCATCCTCAGGTCTCTATCACTCAGCCATCCTCAGGTCTCTACCACTCAGCCATCCTCAGGTCTCTACCACTCAGCCATCCTCAGGTCTCTACCACTCAGCCATCCTCAGGTCTCTACCACTCAGCCATCCTCAGGTCTTTACCATTCAGCCATCCTCTGGTCTCTACCACTCAGCCATCCTCAGGTCTCCACCACTCAGCCATCCTCAGGTATCTATCACTCAGCCATCCTCAGGTCTCTACCACTCAGCCATCCTCAGGTCTCTACCACTCAGCCATCCCCAGGTCTCTACCACTCAGCCATCCTCAGGTCTCTACCACTCAGCCATCCTCAGGTCTCTACCATTCAGCGATCCTCAGGTCTCTACCACTCAGCCACACACTGACCGTGACACTCTTCACATACACACATACACACACACTAATGCACCCATGCTCACACCCTAAATACAGTATGTAGCCCTTGTATCTGATGCTGTCTGTTATGACATGCCATACTCCTTTTGTCCATACAGCATCAGATACATGGTCTACACATACGGAGACAGAGGGGCGCTGTTTCGCTCGATAAGATGCTTTATCTGAGATTGATACGCCATTTTGTCAGCTGCACCATCTCCACTCATATTAAAACGCTCTTTAAAGGAATCTTCCACCGTTGGACTGGTGTATCTCACATACCCAATGAGTTTCAGAGCAGTGTTTTGGGCTGACTGTTGGTACCACAGTATCATATCGTAGTTTGGATCATTGTGGCTGCAGCTGAGCTGAACTTTATCTTCAGGTCTTTTTAGTATTTCAGTAGGAGTCTGGTGAACTTTGTCTGTTTGTGACAGCCCTGTGGATGAAAACAGACAATATGACATATACAGTAGCAATATACTTCAGTAGTAAATATATATTTCATGAGGGACTTTTTAGTCTTTAGATTTGATCTGCGTTATAGATTCTGCAGTAATCACACTAGAAATAGGCTGTAATTTGAAGAAATACCCAAACCGTTTCTTCAAAGCAACAACATCAACCACATTATTTGGTATAGAGGTTTGATATCAACTTCCTCCATGTGCTCAGACATCTACAGCGGTGGATAGCAGGTCTGCTGGGTGTTGATGTACACTGCAGTTATGGAGTAACGGATCAGAAGGGGTTTTTGTAGAAGACAGAAGGGTATCTACATCACTGCACTGTCTTCAGGTCAGAACAGTAATACACTGCACTGTCTTCAGGTCAGAACAGTAATACACTGCACTGTCTTCAGGTCAGAACAGTAATACACTGCACTGTCTTCAGGTCAGAACAGTAATACACTGCACTGTCTTCAGGTCAGAACAGTAATACACTGCACTGTCTTCAGGTCAGAACAGTAATACACTGCACTGTCTTCAGGTCAGAACAGTAATACACTGCACTGTCTTCAGGTCAGAACAGTAATACACTGCACTGTCTTCAGGTCAGAACAGTAATACACTGCACTGTCTTCAGGTCAGAACAGTAATACACTGCACTGTCTTTAGGTCAGAACAGTAATACACTGCACTGTCTTCAGGTCAGAACAGTAATAAACTGGCATCCGACCGTAAGGCGCTACAGAGGGTACTACGTACGGCCCAGTACATCACTGGGGCCAAGCTTCCTGCCATCCAGGACCTCTATACCAGGCGGTGTCAGAGGAAGGCCCACAAAATGGTCAAAGACTCCAGTCACCCAAGTCATAGACTGTTCTCTCTTCTACTGCACGGCAAGCGGTACCGGAGCGCCAAGTCTAGGACCAAAAGGCTCCTTAACAACTTCTACCCCCAAGCCATAATAATAATATAATAATAATATAATAATAATAATATGCCATTTAGCATACGCTTTTATCCAAAGCGACTTACAGTCATGTGCGCATACAATTTTACGTATGGGTGGTCCCGGGGACTGGTGAACAATTAATCAAATGGCCACCCGGAGTATTGAAGAGAGGTTGGAAAGTAGTCATGTGAATCACATCTATGGAGGAGTAATGAAATATGACATTGTAACGTTGCATAATTTATGTTAATGAGTGTTGACACTAAACTGTAATACCAGTGTACTGTACTAGGACAGATATCACCTTGCTTATGTCATAATCCATCTGTGGTTATTCACTGGCACTGAATCAAAGTCACACCTCAGATGCAGGTGTTCTGAACAGTGTGCTAATACTACTATCAGATAGGGTTTATGTAGAGGAGAGAAGGTACTCTACATCACTGTGTTGGCTGGCTGCACAGTAATAAACTGCACTGTCTTCAGGTCATCTCAGACTCAGGAGATGAAGATGAGCCTCTTTCCTACCATCTCCACTCACATTGAAGTGCTTTTCAAGTGGTGACTCCAAGTTTACTGACTGGACATTTACATAACCAATGAGTTTCATAGCAGTGTCTCCTACTGACTGTTGGTACCATAGTATCATTTGGTAGTTAGGAATAGTATGGCTGCAGGTGAGTTGAACGTTTCTTCCAGGTCCTTCTATTAGTGCAACAGGGCTCTGATTAACCATGCTACTAAACGACTCTCCTGTGGAGAGAGAGACAGAGAGAGAGAGAGAGAGAGAGAGAGAGAGAGAGAGAGAGAGAGAGAGAGAGAGAGAGAGAGAGAGAGAGAGAGAGAGAGAGAGAGAGGATATTTTATTCAGTTTGATGACATTCGTAGAATTGTTAGACTTCTCATCGTAAGTGATTTAATACCTGTCACCCAGAGTGGTAGAGCTGCCAGGTGAATCAGAACTCTGAACATGATGATGAAGGAGAAGATTATGATGATGAAGATGCTGAGGAAGACGATGATGATGAAGATGCCTCAGTGGAGGAGTGATATGAGTGTCTCCTGGATGAAGCTCTGAGGTGAAAGGAGAGGGGCTGATGTTGTAGTATCCTGTTTCCTTTAGGGTGGTGGATAGTGAGAGTGTTAGAGGGAGTGGCAGGAAGCCTGTACTGTAAAGCTTGCTCATAGGACCTCACTGTGAACATGACTGATTACATGATCATGACAATGAAACCATCAGACATTAGAAGAACTAGAGTTAGAGGTCCCCCTACAGTACGTGATGAGACCATCTCTTTACATATTATATTCCATCCTATTGAAACTCTGGGGTTTTTGTGCAGCTGTGCTTGTCGTCTGTATCACTGTGTTCACTCACAGCACAGAAGTACATGCCGCTGTCTCCTGCCTCCACCTTCTTCACTGTGAAAGATCCACTCTCAGCTGCAGTCTTAACAGTTGGATATTTGTCTTCACCGAAGGCTCCATAGTCTGGTTTGCTATAACTACTTGTGTAAACTACCTGCTTCATTCCCTCTCCTGGACGCTGTCTGTACCAGTACATCTGGTTGTAGCCAGCTCCCTTAGTGTGACTGCAGTTCATCTGAGCATCACTGTCTTTCAGTCCCCAGAGTATGGTGGGTGTCTGAGTGACTTCACTCCCCTCAACAAGACCTGTAAGGATACAGTGAGAATTAAATCAATAGAGTTAGATACAGTTAGACCTGAATACATCAAGACTCAGGTGAAGTGAACGTATGCTTGGAAACATCAATATCTATAACTATAGTTGACCGTCATTGTAAATAAGAATGTAGTTCTTAACTTTCCTGGTTAAATAAATGAAACATTATGAAACTGTACCTGCAGCACAGAGCACTAAGACAGTAACAGTGAAGAGAAATGTGAACATGTTTGATCACGTTATATGTGAGAGTGCTGGAAAGAGTCTGGTATCAATGTACAGAATAAAAGAGGAGGGTCACATAGATGAATAGATGACAATCAGTAGACCACGGCAGGTTTCACCATATTGAACATGTCAGTGAAGTGGGAGGGACACTGATGATCTGAATACATCATGCAAATGAGTGGTTCAGACTGTAGAGACGTTCACATTATTAAAGATAGAGGTCCCCCTACAGGACATGATGAGACCATCAGCTCTTTAGATATTATATTCTGTCCTATAGAGCTCGCCAGCTTGTAGTCCTAAAAAACTGAAGGACAAGGCTGGAGATCACTCTGTCATGCTGATTGAGTTAGAATAACATACTGGAAGCTTTAAAAGGAGGGTGGTGCTTGAAATCATTGTTCTTCCTCTGTTAACCATGGTTACCTGCAAGGAAACACGTGCCGTCATCATTGCTTTGCACAAAAAGGGCTTCACAGGCAAGGATATTGCTGCTAGTAAGATTGTACCTAAATCAACCATTTATCGGATCATCAAGAACTTCAAGGAGAGAGGTTCAATTGTTGTAAAGAAGGCGTCAGGGCGCCCAAGAAAGTCCAGCAAGCGCCAGGACTGTCTCCTAAAGTTGATTCAGCTGCGGGATCGGGGCACCACCAGTGCAGAGCTTGCTCAGGAATGGCAGCAGGCAGGTGTGAGTGCATCTGAACGCACAGTGAGGCGAAGACTTTTGGAGGATGGCCTGGTGTCAAGAAGGGCAGCGAGGAAGCCACTTCTCTCAAGGAAAAACATCAGGGACAGACTGATATTCTGCAAAAGCACAGGGATTGGACTGCTGAGGACTGGGGTAAAGTCATTTTCTCTGATGAATCCCCTTTCCAATTGTTTGGGGCATCCGGAAAAAAGCTTGTCCGTAGAAGACAAGGTGAGCACTACCATCAGTCCTGTGTCATGCCAACAGTAAAGCATCCTGAGACCATTAATGTGTGGGGTTGCTTCTCAGCCAAGGGAGTGGGCTCACTCACAATTTTGCCTAAGAACACAGCTATGAATAAAGAATGGTACCAACACATCCTCGAGAGCAACTTCTCCCAACCATCCAAGAACAGTTTGGTGACGACCAATGCCTTTTCCAGCATGATGGAGCACCTTGCCATGAGGCGAAAGTGATAACTAAGTGGCTCGGGGAACAAAACATCAACATTTTGGGTCCATGGCCAGGAAACTCCCCACACCTTAATCCCATTGAGAACTTGTGGTCGATCCTCAAGAGGCGGGTGGACAAACAAAAACCCACAAATTCTGACAAACTCCAAGCATTGATTATGCAAGAATGGGCTGCCATCAGTCAGGATGTGGCCCAGAAGTTAATTGACAGCATGCCAGGGCGGATTGCAGAGGTCTTGAAAAATAAGGGTCAACACTGCAAATATTGACTCTTTGCATGAACTTAATGTAATTGTCAATAAAAGCCTTTGACACTTATGGAATGCTTGTACATCTGACAAAAATATCTCATAACAATGAAGCAGCAAACTTTGTGAAGACCAATACTTGTGTCATTCTCAAAACTTTCGACCACGACTGTAGTAGTTAGGAATAGTATGTCTGCAGGTGAGTTGAACGTTTCCTCCAGGTCCTTCTATTAGTGCAACAGGGCTCTGATTAACCATGCTACTAAATGACTCTCCTGTGGAGAGAGAGAGAGAGAGAGAGAGAGAGAGAGAGAGAGAGGAGAGATGGAGAGAAGATGAGAGAGAGAGAGAGAGAGAGAGAGAGAGAGAGAGAGAGAGAGAGAGAGAGAGAGAGAGAGAGAGAGAGAGAGAGAGAGAGAGAGAGAGAGAGGAGAGATGGAGAGAAGATGAGAGAGAGAGAGAGAGAGAGAGAGAGATAGAGAGAGAAAGGAGAGAGAGAGGATATTTTATTCAGTTTGATGACATTCGTAGATTTGTTAGGCTTCTCATCGTAAGTGATTTAATACCTGTCACCCAGAGTGGTAGAGCTGCCAGGTGAATCAGAACTCTGAACATGATGATGAAGGAGAAGATTATGATGATGAAGATGCTGAGGAAGACGATGATGATGAGGATGCCTCAGTGGAGGAGTGATATGAGTGTCTCCTGGATGAAGCTCTGAGGTGAAAGGAGAGGGGCTGATGTTGTAGTATCCTGTTTCCTTTAGGGTGGTGGATAGTGAGAGTGTTAGAGGGAGTGGCAGGAAGCCTGTACTGTAAAGCTTGCTCATAGGACCTCACTGTGAACATGACTGATTACATGATCATGACAATGAAACCATCAGACATTAGAAGAACTAGTGTTAGAGGTCCCCCTACAGTACGTGATGAGACCATCTCTTTACATATTATATTCCATCCTATTGAATCTCTGGGGTTTTTGTGCAGCTGTGCTTGTCGTCTGTATCACTGTGTGGACTCACAGCACAGAAGTACATGCCGCTGTCTCCTGCCTCCACCTTCTTCACTGTGAAAGATCCACTCTCAGCAGCTGTCTTAACAGTTGGATATTTGTCTTCACTGAAATCCCCTGAATACTCAGATTTGGAATTGGGAGTAGTGAGGGCAACCTGCTTCATTCCCTCTCCTGGACGCTGTCTGTACCAGTACATCAGGTAGTAGGCAGGTCCCTTAGTGTGACTGCAGTTCATCTGAGCATCACTGTCTTTCAGTCTCCAGAGTATGGTGGGTGTCTGAGTGACTTCACTCCCCTCAACAAGACCTGTAAGGATACAGTGAGAATGAAATCAATAGAGTTAGATACAGTTAGACCTGAATACATCAAGACTCAGGTGAAGTGAACGTATGCTTGGAAACATCAATATCTATAACTATAGAAGGCCGTCATTGTAAATAAGAATTTTGTTCTCAACTTTCCTGGTTAAATAAATGAAACATTATGAAACTGTACCTGCAGCACAAAGCACTAAGACAGTAACAGTGAAGAGAAATGTGAACATGTTTGATCACGTTATATGTGAGAGTGCTGGAAAGAGTCTGGTATCAATGTACAGAATAAAAGAGGAGTGTCACATTGATGAATAGATGACAATCAGTAGACCACGGCAGGTTTCACCATATTGAACATGTCAGTGAAGTGGGAGGGACACTGATGATCTGAATACATCATGCAAATGACTGGTTCAGACTGTAGAGACGTTCCCATTATTAAATATAGAGGTCCCCCTACAGGACATGATGAGACCATCAGCTCTTTAGATGTTATATTCTGTCCTATAGAGCTCGCCAGCTTGTAGTCCTAAAAAACTGAAAGGAGTCAGCATTTTCTACCTCTGGTTCGTTGGCCGTTGCTAAGGGAGAAATGAAGGGGGGAAATAATGGGGTTTTGGGATAGGTTAACACAGGCTTTGGAGATCTTATAGGTTTTGTTCTGTGAGATAATATCAGTCAGTTAACATGACCTTTATGAATTATGAAGCCTTTATGTGTGTGATGAGGTTTGAATGGCGCAGGAGGTAAAACACCGAAATTCAGAGTTTATTCAGTGTACACGAATAAAGCGCAGCAAGCGTCAAAACGAAACTAGCACAAGGGAAAAATCCACCTTGGCTACATACAAGGAAAGAGTAGCTCAACCGAGCTACCCACTCTCACAATGAACAATCACTCTCAAAGGACAAAGACAACACTAGACTAATGAGGGGATTGTACCAGGTGTGTGTGATTGACAAGACACGACAAGACAAGACAAATGGAGTGATGATAAATGGAGCGGTAGTGGCCAGTAAGCCGGTGACGACGAACGCCGAAACCTGCCCGAGCAAGGAGGAGGGGCAGCCTCGGCTGAATTCGTGACAATGTGCTCAAAATAAGTCTGTTGCTAACGAATCGCTAACTTTCAGAGAAATGGAACTACCACATTAGTCACAATATCTTCACGTCACCCCGCTGACCACGATAACTAGTCTTCTACAGTCCACCAAAAAGCTAGTTACCTTAGTTAGCTTTTTGCTTACCAGCTCAAATGAAAACGCAAGGTTGATGTATTGTTTTGCTCCAGGTAGCAACCATTTCTCTTCAGAGGGAAGGTGCTCGTTTTATTGGTTCCGAACGATAAACTGGGTTTTTGTTGTATTATATCAACACTGGGGGTTTAGTGCAGCTGTACTTGTTATATCATCTCTGGGGGTTTAGTACAGCTGTACTTGTTATATTATATCAATTCTGGGGGTTTAGTGTAGCTGTACTTTTTATATCAACACTGGGGGTTTAGTACAGCTGTACTTGTTATATTATATCAATACTGGGGGTTTAGTGTAGCTGTACTTTTTATATCAACATTGGGGGTTTAGTGCAGCTGTACTTGTTATATTATATCAACACTGGGGGTTTAGTACAGCTGTACTTGTTATATTATATCAACACTGGGGGTTTAGTACAGAAGTACTTGTTATATTATATCAACACTGGGTGTTTAGTGCAGCTGTACTTGTTATATTATATCAACACTGGGGGTTTAGTGCAGCTGTATTTGTTATATTATATCAACACTGGGGGTTTAGTGCAGCTGTACTTGTTATATTATATCAACACTGTGGGTTTAGTGCAGCTGAACTTGTTATATTATATCAACACTGGGGGTTTAGTGCAGCTGAACTTGTTATATTATATCAACACTGGGGGTTTAGTGCAGCTGTACTTGTTATATTATATCAACACTGGGGGTTTAGTTTAGCTCTACTTGTTATATTATATCAACTCTGGGGGTTTAGTGCAGCTGTACTTGTTATATTATATAAACTCTGGGGGTTTAGTGCAGCTGTACTTGTTATATTATATCAACACTGGGGGTTTATTGCAGCTGTACTTGTTATATTATATCAACACTGGGGGTTTAGTGCAGCTGTACTTGTTATATTATATAAACACTGGGGGTTTAGTGCAGCTGTACTTGTTATATTATATCAACTCTGGGGGTTTAGTCTAGCTGTACTTGTTATATTATATCAACACTGGGGGTTTAGTGCAGCTGTACTTGTTATATTATATCAACACTGGGGGTTTAGTGCAGCTGTACTTGTTATATTATATCAACACTGGGGGTTTAGTGCAGCTGTACTTGTTATATTATATCAACACTGGGTGTTTAGTACAGCTGTACTTGTTATATTATATCAACACTGGGGGTTTAGTACAGCTGTACTTGTTATATTATATCAACACTGGGGGTTTAGTGCAGCTGTACTTGTTATATTATATCAACACGGGGGGTTTAGTGCAGCTGTACTTGTTATATTATATCAACACTGGGGGTTTAGTGCAGCTGTACTTGTTATATTATATCAACACTGGGGGTTTAGTGCAGCTGTACTTGTTATATTATATCAACACTGGGGGTTTAGTGCAGCACTCCCCTCTGATTTGTCAGAGATGTTATTTTACCTACTTAGAGAGAGACACAAACAATGACACATGTACATAGCTGTTATTTTACCTACTTAGACAGAGACAAACACAATGACACATGTACATAGCTGTTATTTTACCTACTTAGAGAGAGACATTCTGAAAAATCAGAATAAAAAATAAAAAATAAAGATTCCATGACCCGAAGAATTTAGGCTGTTCTGGAGGCAAAGTGGGGTCCGACCCGGTACTAGATGGGTGTACCTAATAAACTGGCAACTTTGTGTATATTAGACAAAGAAGAAAATCAATGAATAAATGTCTTATAGATGACCATTGGTTTACATGGCGCCAACAGACATGGCATCTCTACTTCTATCTCCTAAACAACTTTGACAAGCATTTCACTACACCAGCAATAACATCTGCTAAATATGTGTATGTGGCCAAGAACATTTTTATTTGATTCATAACAGTCTAATTGCATATTTCAAATTAGTGCATTTCAAGTGTTTCCCCCCTGCCCACTAGATAAGTGTTTAAATATTAGGCATCATCTAATTCAATTGAAGAAAACAGAGCGAGAGAAGGAGAGAGAGAGAGACTGCCAGTTCCTTAATGTTTTGGCTGTAGCCAATGGCTTCATTAAAGTACTGCCGGTCTCCTCTCTCTCCTGCTCTCTCTGTTTTCTCCTATTGAATTCAATATACAACCTTCTGTGTTTGTCAAAGAACGATGCTGGGACTAGTTTATGTGGATGGGGATAGATTTCCAGGGTTGTGTTTCGTTGCCGAGAGCGTATGTGTATCTTTCTGCCAGGAAGTGACGGGCCTTTCAGCTAATGAAATAAGCGGGAGATAGGCGGGACTTTCCAGCCTTCAGTCTAGTGGCTATGTAATGTAATCTGACACCAGAGACACTTGCAGTGGTGGAAAAAGTATCCAATTGTCATACTTCAGTAAAAGTAAAGATACCTTAACTGAAATTGACTCAAGTAAAAGTGAAAGTTACCCAGTAAAACACTACTTGAGTACATTTACATTTACATTTACGTCATTTACCTATCCCAGGTATTCCTTAAAGAGGTGGGGTTTCAAGTGTCTCCGGAAGGTGGTGAGTGACTCCGCTGTCCTGGCGTCGTGAGGGAGCTTGTTCCACCATTGGGGTGCCAGAGCAGCGAGCAGTTTTGACTGGGCTGAGCGGGAACTGTGCTTCCGCAGAGGTAGGGGGGCCAGCAGGCCAGAGGTGGATGAACGCAATGCCCTCGTTTGGGTGTAGGGACTGATCAGAGCCTGATGGTACGGAGGTGCCATTCCCCTCACAGCTCCTTAGGCAAGCACCATGGTCTTGTAGCAGATACGAGCTTCAACTGGAAGCCAGTGGAGTGTGCGGAGGAGCGGGGTGACGTGAGAGAACTTGGGAAGGTTGAACACCAGACGGGCTGAGGCATTCTGGATGAGTTGTAGGGATTAATGGCACAGGCAGGGACCCCAGCCAACAGCGAGTTGCAGTAATCCAGACGGGAGATGACAAGTGCCTGGATTAGGACCTGTGCCGCTTCCTGTGTAAGGCAGGGTCGTACTCTCCGAATGTTGTAGAGCATGAACCTACAGGATCGGGTCACCGCCTTGATGTTAGCGGAGAACGACAGGGTGTTGTGCAGGGTCACGCCAAGGCTCTTTGCACTCTGGGAGGAGGACACAACAGAGTTGTCAACCGTGATGGCGAGATCATGGAACGGCCAGTCCTTCCCCGGGAGGAAGAGCAGCTCCGTCTTGCCGAGGTTCAGCTTGAGGTGGTGATCCGTCATCCACACTGATATGTCTGCCTGACATGCAGAGATGCGATTCACCACCTGGTTATCAGAAGGGGGAAAGGAGAAGATTAGTTGTGTGTCGTCTGCGTAGCAATGATAGGAGAGGCCATGTGAGGATATGACAGAGCCAAGTGACTTGGTGTATAGCGAGAATAGGAGAGGGCCTAGAACTGAGCCCTGGGGGACACCAGTGGTGAGAGCACGTGGTGCGGAGACAGATTCTCGCCACGCCACTTGGTAGGAGCGACCTGTCAGGTAGGACGCAATCCAAGAGTGAGCCGCGCCGGAGATGCCCAACTCGGAGAGGGTGGAGAGGAGGATCTGATGGTTCACAGTATCAAAGGCAGCAGACAGGTCTAGAAACACAAGAGCAGAGGAGAGAGAGTTAGCTTTAGCAGTGCGGAGAGCCTCCGTGACACAGAGAAGAGCAGTCTCAGTTGAATGACCAGTCTTGAAACCTGACTGGTTTGGATCAAGAAGGTCATTCTGAGAGAGATAGCAAGAGAGTTGGCTAAAGACGGCACGCTCAAGAGTTTTGGAGAGAAAGGAAAGAAGGGATACTGGTCTGTAGTTGTTGACATCGGAGGGATCAAGTGTAGGTTTTTTGAGAAGGGGTGCAACTCTCGCTCTCTTGAAGATGGAAGGGACATAGCCAGCGGTCAAGGATGAGTTGATGAGCGAGGTGAGGTAAGGGAGAAGGTCTCCGGAAATGGTCTGGAGAAGAGAGGAGGGGATAGGGTCAAGCGGGCAGGTTGTTGGGCGGCCGGCCGTCACAAGTCGCAAGATTTCATTTGGAGAGAGAGGGGAGAAAGAAGTCAAAGCATAGGGTAGGTCAGTGTGAGCAGGACCAGCAGTGTCATTTGACTTAACAACCGAGGATCGAATGTCGTCAACCTTCTTTTCAAAATGGTTGACAAAGTCATCTACAGAGAGGGAGGAGGGGGGGATTCAGCAGGGAGGAGAAGGTGGCAAAGAGCTTCCTAGGGTTAGAGGCAGATGCTTGGAATTTAGAGTGGTAGAAAGTGGCTTTAGCAGCAGAAACAGAGGAAGAAAATGTAGAGAGGAGGGGGTGAAAAGATGCCAGGTCCGCAGGAAGTCTAGTTTTCCTCCATTTCCTCTCGGCAGCCAGGAGCCCTTTTCTGTGAGCTCGCAATGAGTCGTCAAGCCACGGAGCAGGAGGGGAGGACCGAGCCGGCTGGGAGGATAGGGGACATAGAGAGTCAAAGGATGCAGAAAGGGAGGAGAGGAGGGTTGAGGAGGCAGAATCAGGAGATTGGAGGGAGAAGGATTGAGCAGAGGGAAGAGATGATAGGATGGAAGAGTAGCGGGAGAGAGAGAGCGATGGTTGCAACGGCGCATTACCATCTGAGTAGGGGCAGAGTGAGTAGTGTTGGAGGAGAGCGAGAGAGAAAAGGATACAAAGTAGTGGTCGGAGACTTGGAGGGGAGTTGCCGTGAGATTAGTAGAAGAACAGCATCTAGTAAAGATGAGGTCAAGCGTATTGCCTGCCTTGTGAGTAGGGGGGGACGGTGAGAGGGTGAGGTCAAAAGAGGAGAGGAGTGGAAAGAAGGAGGCAGAGAGAAATGAGTCAAAGGTAGACGTAGGGAGGTTGAAGTCACCCAGAACTGTGAGGGGTGAGCCATCCTCAGGAAAGGAACTTATCAAGGCGTCAAGCTCATTGATGAACTCTCCAAGGGAATGTCGTGTATTGAGATTAAGACGTTTTTAAATGTTTTTAAGTGGAACTGAAAGAATGTTGATTTTAGTATCAAGAGGGAATGTTTTAGTGTAACGCCACATACAACAGACAGGAAGTGTGTTATAGACAGGGGAGACTGGTGATTGGCCAGAAGAGGGAGCATCTTTTTGCATTGTTTATAAGTAGGGGGAAAAACGAAGGAGAAGGCAGAGCGGCCATTCTGAGGCGTCGCTCTCCGGATGTCATGACATCTGTCACTTATGCTGTAACCTCGTGATATTAATAAAAGCCTCTAAAACACGGTGCAGCCTAAGCGGACTCCTTGTTGACAGCAATAGCCACGAACAACAGACACTACAGGAACCTGGAGGGCGATAAATGATAAGGATGTTAAGCTTGAATGGGCTAGTGGCTGTGACAGCATGGAATTCAAATGAGGAGATAGACAGATGGGTCAGGGGGAAAAGAGAGAATGTCCACTTGGGAGAGATGAGGATTCCTGTGCCACCACCCCGCTGACCAGATGCTCTCGGGGTATGCGAGAACACATGGTCAGACGAGGAGAGAGCAGTAGGAGTAGCAGTGTTTTCAGTGGTAATCCATGTTTCCGTCAGCGCCAAGAAGTCGAGGGACTGGAGGGTAGCATAGGCTGAGATGAACTCTGCCTTGTTGGCCGCAGAACGGCAGTTCCAGAGGCTGCCGGAGACCTGGAACTCCACGTGGGTTGTGCGTGCAGGGACCACCAGGTTAGAGAGGCAGCAGCCACGCGGTGTGAGGCGTTTGTATAGCCTGTGCGGAGAGGAGAGAACAGGGATAGACAGACGCATAGTTGACAGGCTACAGAAAATGGCTACAATAATGCAAAGGAGATCGGAATGAAATGAACTAAACATCTGGGAAAGCGAGAGAGCGGGGCCTCCCTCACTTACGTTTCACTGAAACACCCAAATATAACTCTCCCAATGTTGTAAACTACAGCGGTTCAATGATTTCTAGTAAAAGTCTAAATGTTTTTGGTTTTAAATATACTTGTGTATCAAAAGTAAAAGTACAAGTATAAATAATTTCAAATTTCTTATATTAAGCCAAACACACTGCACCATTTTCTTGTTTTTTAAATTCATGGCTAGCCAGGGGCACGCTCCAACACTCAGAAATAATTTACAAACGAAGCATGTGTGTTTATTGAGTCCGCCAGATCAGAGGCAGCAGGGAGGACCAGGGATGTTCTCTTGGTAAATGCGTGAATTGAAACATTTTCCTGTCCTGCTAAGCATTCAAAATGTACTTTTGGGTGTCAGGGAAAATGTATGGAGTAAAAAGTACATAATTTTCTTTAGGAATGTAGTGAAGTAAAAGTAAAAGTTTTAAAAAATATAAATAGTAAAGTAATGTACAGATACCCCAAAAAACGACTTAAGTAGTACTTTAAAGTATTTTTACTTAACCCCCTAGAGTCGAAGTCCGCGCCCCGCGGAAATCTAATAAGCAGAATAAAGAAATCCCCATAAAAATCTGTCAATTTAAGCTAGAGGTATCTTTGCATTGGATGCGTTTCAATCCACCGCCTCCGCCGACGTTGCACTTCCACATCTGGGGTGAAAGGTGACAGAGCTAGACCGGTGTTTGTCAGACCATGAGACATCCTGAAAATTATTGAAGCACCTTTGGCAGTGATTACAGTCTCAAGTCTTCTTGGGTATGATGCTACAAGCTTGGCACACCTGTATTAGGGGAGTTTCTCCCATTCTTCTCTGCACATCCTTTCAAGCTCTGTCAGGTTGGATGGGGAGCGTCGCTGCACAGCTATTTTCAGGTCTCTCCAGAGATGTTAGATCTGGTTCAATTCCTGGCTTGGCCCCTCAAGGACATTCAGAGACTTGTCCCGAAGCCACTGCTGCATTGTCTTTACTGTGTGCTTAGGGTCGTTGTCCTGACGGAAGGTGAACCTTCGCCCCAGTCAGAGGTCCTGAGCGCTCTGGAGCAGGTTTTCATCAAGGATCTCTCTAAACTTTGCTCTGTTCATCTTTCCCTCGATCCTGACTAGTCTCCCAGTCCTTGCCGGTGAAAAACATCCCCACATCATGATGTTGCCACCACCATGCTTCACCGAAGGGATGGTGCCAGGTTACCTCCAGATGTGACTCTGGCATTCAGGCCAAAGAGTTCAATATTGGTTTCATCAAACCAGAGAATCTTGTTTCCCCCGATTGCTCAGTTTGGCCGGGTTTCCAGCTCTAGGAAGAGTCTTGGTTGTTCCAAACTTCTTGCATTTCAGAATGATGGAGGCCACTGTGTTCTTGGGGACCTTCAATGCTGCAGATATTTATTTATTTTTTGTGCCTTGACACAATCCTGTCTCGGCGCTCTACGGTCAATTCCTTCGACCTCATGGCTTGGTTTTTGCTCTGACATGCACTGTCAACTTTGGGACCTTATATAGAAAGGTGTGTGCCTTTCCAAATCGTGTCCAATCAATTGAATTTACCACAGGTGGACTCCAATCAAGTTGTCGAAACATCTCCAGGATGATTAATGGAAACAGGATGCACCTGAGCTCAATTTGGAGTCTCATAGCAAAGGGTCTGAATAAGGTATATCTGTTTTATAATCCATTTTAGAATAAGGCTGAGATGTAACAAAATGTTGAAAAAGTCAAGGGGTCTGAATACTTTCCGAATGCACTCAGCCATCCTCAGGTCTCTACCACTCAGCCATCCTCAGGTCTCTACCACTCAGCCATCCTCAGGTCTCTACCACTCAGCCATCCTCAGGTCTCTACCACTCAGCCATCCGCAGGTCTCTACCACTCAGCCATCCTCAGGTCTCCACCACTCAGCCATCCTCCGGTCTCTACCACTCAGCCATCCTCAGGTCTCTACCACTCAGCCATCCTCCGGTCTCTACCACTCAGCCATCCTCAGGTCTCTACCACTCAGCCACACACTGACCCTGACACTCTTCACATACACACATACACACACACTAATGCACCCATGCTCACACCCTAAATACAGTATGTAGCCCTTGTATCTGATGCTGTCTGTTATGACATGCCATACTCCTTTTGTCCAGACAGCATCAGATACATGGTCTACACATACGGAGACAGAGGGGCGCTGTTTCGCTCGATAAGATGCTTTATCTGAGATTGATACGCCATTTTGTCAGCTGCACCATCTCCACTCACATTAAAACGCTCTTTAAAGGAATCTTCCACCGTTGGACTGGTGTATATCACATGAATGTCACATACCCAATGAGTTTCAGAGCAGTGTTTTGGGCTGACTGTTGGTACCACAGTATCATGTCGTAGTTTGGATCATTGTGGCTGCAGCTGAGCTGAACTTTATCTTCAGGTCTTTTTAGTATTTCAGTAGGAGTCTGGTGAACTTTGTCCCTGTGGATGAAAACAGACAATATGACATATACAGTAGCAATATACTTCAGTAGTAAATATATATTTCATGAGGGACTTAGTACCTGTCACCCATAGTGGTAGAGTTGCTACTTGTATGAGGAGCGTGATCATGTTGATGGTTCTGGAGAGAAGTGTCACATGGACAAGGAGAAAGGGTTTTCAGATAGTCAGAGATGTGTTGTCAGCTAGTGGGAGTGTCAAATGTATACTGCATCCCAAATGGCACCCTATTCCCTTTATAGTGCACTACTTTAGACCAGAGTCCATAGGGGTGAGAGGAAATAAGTCAATAGATAGAGACGGTGAGCTGAACTGAGCTGCCGGAGGGGAAGGAAATTACATCACTTTGACGTCAGAACTTATGTTGATATTCAAGCAGATACCTTGTTCACCTACAGGTCTCCTGTTCAACTTAAAGGTGTATTGTGGAACATACCCGTATCTACATCATTGAAAGTATTTGTCTTTTTTAGTCTTTAGATTTGATCTTTGTTATAGATTATGCAGTAATCACACTAGAAATAGGCTGTAATTTGAAGAAATACCCAAACCGTTTCTTCAAAGCAACAACATCAACCACATTATTTGGTATAGAGGTTTGATATCAACTTCCTCCATGTGCTCAGACATCTACAGCGGTGGATAGCAGGTCTGCTGGGTGTTGATGTACACTGCAGTTATGGAGTAACGGATCAGAAGGGGTTTTGTAGAAGAGAGAAGGGTATCTACATCACTGTGTTGACTTCAGGTCAGAACAGTAATACACTGCACTGTCTTCAGGTCAGAACAGTAATACACTGCACTGTCTTCAGGTCAGAACAGTAATACACTGCACTGTCTTCAGGTCAGAACAGTAATACACTGCACTGTCTTCAGGTCAGAACAGTAATACACTGCACTGTCTTCAGGTCAGAACAGTAATACACTGCACTGTCTTCAGGTCAGAACAGTAATACACTGCACTGTCTTCAGGTCAGAACAGTAACACACTGCACTGTCTTCAGGTCAGAACAGTAATACACTGCACTGTCTACAGGTCAGAACAGTAATACACTGCACTGTCTACAGGTCAGAACAGTAACACACTGCACTGTCTTCAGGTCAAAACAGTAATACACTGCACTGTCTTCAGGTCAGAACAGTAATACACTGCACTGTCTTCCGGCATCCGACCGTAAGGCGATACAGAGGGTAGTACGTACGGCCCAGTACATCACTGGGGCCAAGCTTCCTGCCATCCAGGACCTCTATACCAGGCGGTGTCAGAGGAAGGCCCACAAAATGGTCAAAGACTCCAGTCACCCAAGTCAGAGACTGTTCTCTCTTCTACCGCACGGCAAGCGGTACCGGAGCGCCAAGTCTAGGTCCAAAAGGCTCCTTAACAACTTCTACCCCCAAGCCATAAGACTCCTGAACAATTAATCAAATGGCCACCCAGGGTATTTACATTGACCCTCGCTGTTTATTATCTATGCATAATCACTTTACCCCTACCTACATGTACAAATTACCTCGACTAACCTGTACCCCCGCACATTGACTCGGTACCGGTACCCCCTGTATATGGCCTCGTTATTGTTCTTTTACTGTGTTACTTTTATTAAATGTTTTACTTTTGTTTAATTATTTTCTTAACTCTATTTATTGAACTGCAATGTTGGTTAAGAGCCTGTAGGTAAGCATGTCACGGTAAGGTCTACACCTGTTGTATTCGGCGCATGTGACAAATACAATTTCATTTCATTTCATTTGATTGGCACAAAGTCAAAAAGAGAGGGGGCTGGGGAGAGAGAGAGAGAGGGGAGCGAGAGAGACGGGGGGTGGGGGGGAGAGAGAGACAGAGAGACGGGGGTGGGGGGGAGAGAGAGAGTTAGAGAGAGAGAGAGAGAGACGGGGGGTGGGGGGGGGGAGAGAGAGAGAGAGAGAGAGAGAGAGAGAGAGAGAGACGGGGGGGTGGGGGGGAGAGAGAGAGAGTTAGAGAGAGAGAGACGGGGGGGTGGGGGGAGAGAGAGAGAGAGAGAGAGAGAGAGAGACGGGGGTGGGGGGGAGAGAGAGAGAGAGAGAGAGAGAGAGAGAGAGAGAGAGAGAGAGAGAGAGACGGGGGTGGGTATGAGAGAGAGAGGGGGGAGAGTAGTCATGTGAATCACATCTATGCAGGGGAGGAGTAATGGAATATGACATTGTAACGTTGCATAATTGATGTTAATGAGTGTTGACACTAAACTGTAATACCAGTGTACTGTACTAGGACTGATATCACCTTGCTTATGTCATAATCCATCTGTGGTTATTCATTGGCACTGAATCAAAGTCACACCTCAGATGCAGGTGTTCTGAACAGTGTGCTAATACTACTATCAGATAGGGTTTATGTAGAGGAGAGAAGGTACTCTACATCACTGTGTTGGCTGGCTGCACAGTAATAAACTGCACTGTCTTCAGGTCCTCTCAGACTCAGGAGATGAAGGGAAGCCTCTTTCCTACCATCTCCACTCATATTGAAGTGCTTTTCAAGTGGTGACTCCAAGGTTATTGACTGGACATTTACATAACCAATGAGTTTCATAGCAGTGTCTCCTGCTGACTGTTGGTACCATAGTATCATTCGGTAGTCAGGAATAGTATGTCTGCAGGTGAGTTGAACGTTTCTTCCAGGTCCTTCTATTAGCGCAACAGGGCTCTGATTAACCATGCTACTAAACGACTCTCCTGTAGAGAGAGAGAGAGAGAGAGAGAGGAGAGATGGAGAGAGAGAGAGAGAGAGAGAGAGAGAGAGAGAGAGAGAGAGAGAGAGAGAGAGAGAGAGAGAGAGAGAGAGAGAGAGAGAGAGAGTATTTTATTCAGTTTGATGACATTAGTAGATTTGTTTGGCTTCTCATCGTAAGTGATTTAATACCTGCCACCCAGAGTGGTAGAGCTGCCAGGTGAATCAGAACTCTGAACATGATGATGAAGGAGAAGATGATGATGATGAAGATGCTGAGGAAGACGATGATGATGAGGATGCCTCAGTGGAGGAGTGATATGAGTGTCTCCTGGATGAAGCTCTGAGGTGAAAGGAGAGGGGCTGATGTTGTAGTATCCTGTTTCCTTTAGGGTGGTGGATAGTGAGAGTGTTAGAGGGAGTGTCAGGAAGCCTGTACTGTAAAGCTTGCTCATAGGACCTCACTGTGAACATGACTGATTACATGATCATGACAATGAAACCATCAGACATTAGAAGAACTAGAGTTAGAGGTCCCCCTACAGTACGTGATGAGACCATCTCTTTACATATTATATTCCATCCTATTGAAACTCTGGGGTTTTTGTGCAGCTGTGCTTGTTATATTATATCAACTCTGGGGTTTTTGTGCAGCTGTGCTTGTTATATTATATCAACTCTGGGGTTTTTGTGCAGCTGTGCTTGTCGTCTGTATCACTGTGTTCATACACGGCACAGAAGTACATGCCGCTGTCTCCTGCCTCCACCTTCTTCACTGTGAAAGATCCACTCTCAGCAGCAGTCTTAACAGTTGGATATTTGTCTTCACTGAAATCCCCTGAATACTCAGATTTGGAATTGGGAGTAGTGAGGGCAACCTGCTTTATTCCCTCTCCTGGACGCTGTCTGTACCAGTACATCTGGTAGTAGTTTACACCCTTAGTGTGACTGCAGTTCATCTGAGCATCACTGTCTTTCAGTCCCCAGAGTATGGTGGGTGTCTGAGTGACTTCACTCCCCTCAACAAGACCTGTAAGGATACAGTGAGAATGAAATCAATAGAGTTAGATACAGTTAGACCTGAATACATCAAGACTCAGGTGAAGTGAACGTATGCTTGGAAACATCAATATCTATAACTATAGAAGGCCGTCATTGTAAATAAGAATTTAGTTCTTAACTTTCCTGGTTAAATAAATGAAACATTATGAAACTGTACCTGCAGCACAAAGCACTAAGACAGTAACAGTGAAGAGAAATGTGAACATGGTTGATCACGTTATATGTGAGAGTGCTGGAAAGAGTCTGGTATCAATGTACAGAATAAAAGAGGAGTGTCACATAGATGAATAGATGACAATCAGTAGACCACGGCAGGTTTCACCATATTGAACATGTCAGTGAAGTGGGAGGGACACTGATGATCTGAATACATCATGCAAATGACTGGTTCAGACTGTAGAGACGTTCACATTATTAAAGATAGAGGTCCCCCTACAGGACATGATGAGACCATCAGCTCTTTAGATATTATATTCTATCCTATAGAGCTCGCCAGCTTGTAGTCCTAAAAAACTGAAAGGAGTCAGCATTTTCTACCTCTGGTTCGTTGGCCGTTGCTATGGGAGAAATGAAGGGGGGAAATAATGGGGTTTTGGGATAGGTTAACACAGGCTTTGGAGATATTATAGGTTTTGTTCTGTGAGATAATATCAGTCAGTTAACATGACCTTTATGAATTATGAAGCCTTTATGTGTGTGATGAGGTTTGAATGGCGCAGGAGGTAAAACACAGAAATCCAGAGTTTATTCAGTGTACACGAATAAAGCACAGCAAGCGACAAAACGAAACTAGCACAAGGGAAAAATCCACCTTGGCTACATACAAGGAAAGAGTAGCTCAACCGAGCTACCCACTCTCACAATGAACAATCACTCACAAAGGACAAAGAGAACACTAGACTAATGAGGGAATGAGTACCAGGTGTGTGTGATTGACAAAACACGACACGACAAGACAAATGGAGTGATGATAAATGGAGCGGTAGTGGCCAGTAAGCCAGTGACGACGAACGCCGAAACCTGCCCGAGCAAGGAGGAGGGGCAGCCTCGGCTGAATTCGTGACAATGTGCTCAAAATAAGTCTGTTGCTAACGAATCGCTAACTTTCAGAGAAATGGAACTACCACATTAGTCACAATATCTTCACGTCACCCCGCTGGCCACGATAACTAGTCTTCTACAGTCCACCAAAAAGCTAGTTACCTTAGTTAGCTTTCTGCTTACCAGCTCAAATGAAAACGCAAGGTTGATGTATTGTTTTGCTCCAGGTAGCAACCATTTCTCTTCAGAGGGAATGTGCTCGTTTTATTGGTTCCGAACGATAAAACTGGGTTTTTGTTGTATTATATCAACACTGGGGGTTTAGTGCAGCTGTACTTGTTATATTATATCAACACTGGGGGTTTAGTGCAGCTGTACTTGTTATATTATATCAACACTGGGGGTTTAGTGCAGCTGTACTTGTTATATTATATCAACACTGGGGGTTTAGTGCAGCTGTACTTGTTATATTATATCAACACTGGGGGTTTAGTGCAGCTGTACTTGTTATATTATATCAACTCTGGGGGTTTAGTACAGCTGTACTTGTTATATTATATCAACACTGGGGGTTTAGTGCAGCTGTACTTGTTATATTATATCAACACTGGGGGTTTAGTGCAGCTGTACTTGTTATATTATATCAACACTGGGGGTTTAGTGCAGCTGTACTTGTTATATTATATCAACACTGGGGGTTTAGTGCAGCTGTACTTGTTATATTATATCAACACTGGGGGTTTAGTGCAGCTGTACTTGTTATATTATATCAACACTGGGGGTTTAGTGCAGCTGTACTTGTTATATTATATCAACACTGGGGGTTTAGTGCAGCTGTACTTGTTATATTATATCAACTCTGGGGGTTTAGTACAGCTGTACTTGTTATATTATATCAACACTGGGGGTTTAGTGCAGCTGTACTTGTTATATTATATCAACACTGGGGGTTTAGTGCAGCTGTACTTGTTATATTATATCAACACTGTGGGTTTAGTGCAGCTGTACTTGTTATATTATATCAACACTGGGGGTTTAGTGCAGCTGTAATTGTTATATTATATCAACACTGGGGGTTTAGTGCAGCTGTACTTGTTATATTATATCAACACTGGGGGTTTAGTGCAGCTGTACTTGTTATATTATATCAACTCTGGGGTTTTTGTGCAGCTGTGCTTGTCGTCTGTATCACTGTGTTCACTCACAGCACAGAAGTACATGCCGCTGTCTCCTGCCTCCAACTTCTTCACTGTGAAATATCCACTCTCAGCTGCAGTCTTAACAGTTGGATATTTGCCTTCACCGAAGGCTCCATAGTCTGGTTTGCTAAAACTACTTGTGTAAACTACCTGCTTCATTCCCTCTCCTGGACGCTGTCTGTACCAGTACATCTGTTTGTAGTCAGATCCCTTAGTGTGACTGCAGTTCATCTGAGCATCACTGTCTTTCAGTCCCCAGAGTATGGTGGGTGTCTGAGTGACTTCACTCCCCTCAACAAGACCTGTAAGGATACAGTGAGAATGAAATCAATAGAGTTAGATACAGTTAAACATGAATACAGCAAGACTCAGGTGAAGTGAACGTATGCTTGGAAACATCAATATCTATAACTATAGTTGACCGTCATTGTAAATAAGAATTTTGATCTTAACTTTCCTGGTTAAATAAATGAAACATTATGAAACTGTACCTGCAGCACAGAGCAGTAAGACAGTAACAGTGAAGAGAAATGTGAACATGTTTGATCACGTTATATGTGAGAGTGCTGGAAAGAGTCTGGTATCAATGTACAGAATAAAAGAGGAGTGTCACATAGATGAATAGATGACAATCAGTAGACCACGGCAGGTTTCACCATATTGAACATGTCAGTGAAGTGGGAGGGACACTGATGATCTGAATACATCATGCAAATGACTGGTTCAGACTGTAGAGACGTTCACATTATTAAAGATAGAGGTCCCCCTACAGGACATGATGAGACCATCAGCTCTTTAGATATTATATTCTATCCTATAGAGCTCGCCAGCTTGTAGTCCTAAAAAACTGAAAGGAGGCAGCATTTTCTACCTCTGGTTCGTTGGCCGTTGCTATGGGAGAAATGAAGGGGGGAAATAATGGGGTTTTGGGATAGGTTAACACAGGCTTTGGAGATCTTATAGGTTTTGTTCTGTGAGATAATATCAGTCAGTTAACATGACCTTTATGAATTATGAAGCCTTTATGTGCTCAAAATAAGTCTGTTGCTAACGAGTCGCTAACTGTCAGAGAAATGGAACTACCACATTAGTCGCAGCATTTTTCACGTCACTACGCTGACCACGCAAACTAGTCTTCTACAGTCTGGCTAAAAAGCTAGTTAGCTTAGTTAGCTTTTTGAACACCAGTTCGAACGAAAATGGAAATCTCTTCAGCGGGAAGATGCTTGTTTTATTGGTTCCCGAACGATAAAACTGGGTTTTTGTTATATTATATCAACTCTGGGGGTTTAGTGCAGCTGTACTTGTTATATTATATCAACACTGGGGGTTTAGTGCAGCTGTACTTGTTATATTATATCAACACTGGGGGTTTAGTGCAGCTGTACTTGTTATATTATATCAACACTGGGGGTTTAGTGCAGCTGTACTTGTTATATTATATCAACACTGGGGGTTTAGTGCAGCTGTACTTGTTATATTATATCAAAACTGGGGGTTTAGTGCAGCTGTAGTTGTTATATTATATCAACACTGGGGGTTTAGTGCAGCTGTACTTGTTATATTATATCAACACTGGGGGTTTAGTGCAGCTGTACTTGTTATATTATATCAAAACTGGGGGTTTAGTGCAGCTGTACTTGTTATATCATCTCTGGGGGTTTAGTACAGCTGTACTTGTTATATTATATCAACACTGGGGGTTTAGTGTAGCTGTACTTTTTATATCAACACTGGGGGTTTAGTGCAGCTGTACTTGTTATATTATATCAACACTGGGGGTTTAGTGCAGCTGTACTTGTTATATTATATCAACACTGGGGGTTTAGTGCAGCTGTACTTGTTATATTATATCAACACTGGGGGTTTAGTACAGCTGTACTTGTTATATTATATCAACACTGGGGGTTTAGTGCAGCTGTACTTGTTATATTATATCAACACTGGGGGTTTAGTGCAGCTGTACTTGTTATATCAACTCTGGGGGTTTAGTGCAGCTGTACTTGTTATATTATATCAACACTGGGGGTTTAGTGTAGCTGTACTTTTTATATCAACACTGGGGGTTTAGTACAGCTGTACTTGTTATATTATATCAACACTGGGGGTTTAGTGCAGCTGTACTTGTTATATCAACTCTGGGGGTTTAGTGCAGCTGTACTTGTTATATTATATCAACACTGGGGGTTTAGTACAGAAGTACTTGTTATATTATATCAACACTGGGGGTTTAGTGCAGCTGTACTTGTTATATTATATCAACACTGGGGGTTTAGTGCAGCTGTATTTGTTATATTATATCAACACTGGGGGTTTAGTGCAGCTGTATTTGTTATATTATATCATCACTGGGGGTTTAGTGCAGCTGTACTTGTTATATCAACTCTGTTATATTATATCAACACTGGGGGTTTAGTGCAGCTGTACTTGTTATATTATATCAACACTGGGGGTTTAGTGCAGCTGTACTTGTTATATTATATCAACACTGGGGGTTTAGTGCAACTGAACTTGTTATATTATATCAACACTGGGGGTTTAGTGCAGCTGAACTTGTTATATTATATCAACACTGGGGGTTTAGTGCAGCTGTACTTGTTATATTATATCAACACTGGGGGTTTAGTGCAGCTGTACTTGTTATATTATATCAACACTGGGGGTTTAGTGCAGCTGTACTTGTTATATTATATCAACACTGGGGGTTTAGTGCAGCACTCCCCTCTGAGCTGTCTCTGCTAAGCCTAGCATCCTTTCCCTCAGCACTGGTACCAGAAGACCAGGGGACCACACTGCCTGTACTGGGACCAGCAACATCCTAGTTGTGAATGAATAAAGACATTTATTAGATAAAGAAGAAAGGTAGAAAGATGACTGAATACATGCCTAATAGTTGACTATTGGCCCACAAAACCTTATCAAAGCCTAACTACTTATATGGCAAATATACTGTAAGTGCCTGGCTGTCATACATGTTATTTTACATTTACATTTACGAAGCTCGCATCTGCTACAAGACCATGGTGCTTGCCTAGGGAGCTGAGAGGGGAACGGCACCTCCGTACCTTCAGGTCTAGAAGGACAAGAGCAGAGGAGATAGAGTTAGCTTTAGCAGTGCGGAGAGCCTCCGTGACACAGAGAAGAGCAGTCTCAGTTGAATGACCAGTCTTGAAACCTGACTGGTTTGGATCAAGAAGGTCATTCTTAGAGAGATAGCAAGAGAGTTGGCTAAAGACGGCACGCTCAAGAGTTTTGGAGAGAAAAGAAAGAAGGGATACTGGTCTGTAGTTGTTGACATCGGAGGGATCGAGTGTAGGTTTTTTGAGAAGGGGTGCAACTCTCGCTCTCTTGAAGACGGAAGGGACATAGCCAGCGGTCAAGGATGAGTTGATGAGCGAGGTGAGGTAAGGGAGAAGGTCTCCGGAAATGGTCTGGAGAAGAGAGGAGGGGATAGGGTCAAGCGGGCAGGTTGTTGGGCGGCCGGCCATCACAAGTCGCAAGATTTCATCTGGAGAGAGAGGGTAGAAAGAAGTCAAAGCATAGGGTAGGGCAGTGTGAGCAGGACCAGCAGTGTCATTTGATTTAATAAACGAGGATCGGATGTCGTCAACCTTCTTTTCAAAATGGTTGACAAAGTCATCTACAGAGAGGGAGGAGGGGGGGATGGGGAGGGGGAGGATGATTCAGCAGGGAGGAGAAGGTGGCAAAGAGCTTCCTAGGGTTAGAGGCAGATACTTGGAATATAGAGTGGTAGAAAGTGGCTTTAGCAGCAGAAACAGAGGAAGAAAATGTAGCGAGGAGGGAGTGAAAAGATGCCAGGTCCGCAGGGAGTCTAGTTTTCTTCCATTTCCGCTCGGCTGCCCGGAGCCCTGTTCTGTGAGCTCGCAATGAGTCGTCAAGCCACGGAGCAGGAGGGGAGGACCGAGCCGGCCGGGAGGATAGGGGACATAGAGAGTCAAAGGATGCAGAAAGGGAGGAGAGGAGGGTTGAGGAGGCAGAATCAGGAGATTGGAGGGAGAAGGATTGAGCAGAGGGAAGAGATGATAGGATGGAAGAGGAGAGAGTAGCGGGAGAGAGAGAGCAAAGGTTGCAACGGCGCATTACCATCTGAGTAGGGGCAGAGTGAGTAGTGTTGGAGGAGAGCGAGAGAGAAAAGGATACAAAGTAGTGGTCGGAGACTTGGAGGGGAGTTGCAGTGAGATTAGTAGAAGAACAGCATCTAGTAAAGATGAGGTCAAGCGTATTGCCTGCCTTGTGAGTAGGGGGGGACGGTGAGAGGGTGAGGTCAAAAGAGGAGAGAAGTGGAAAGAAGGAGGCAGAGAGAAATGAGTCAAAGGTAGACGTAGGGAGGTTAAAGTCACCCAGAACTGTGAGGGGTGAGCCATCCTCAGGAAAGGAACTTATCAAGGCGTCAAGCTCATTGATGAACTCTCCAAGGGAATGTGGAGGGCGATAAATGATAAGGATGTTAAGCTTGAATGGGCTAGTGGCTGTGACAGCATGGAATTCAAATGAGGAGATAGACAGATGGGTCAGAGGGAAAAGAGAGAATGTCCACTTGGGAGAGATGAGGATTCCTGTGCCACCACCCCGCTGACCAGATGCTCTCGGGGTATGCGAGAGCACATGGTCAGACGAGGAGAGAGCAGTAGGAGTAGCAGTGTTTTCAGTGGTAATCCATGTTTCCGTCAGTGCCAATAAGTCGAGGGACTGGAGGGTAGCATAGGCTGAGATGAACTCTGCCTTGTTGGCAGCAGAACGGCAGTTCCAGAGGCTGCCTGAGACCTGGAACTCCACGTGGGTCGTGCGTGCAGGGACCACCAGGTTAGAGTGGCAGCAGCCACGCGGTGTGAGGCGTTTGTATGGCCTGTGTGGAGAGGAGAGAACAGGGATAGACAGACGCATAGTTGACAGGCTACAGAAAATGGCTACAATAATGCAAAGGAGATCGGAATGAAATGAACTAAACATCTGGGAAAGCAAGAGAGCGGGGCCTCCCTCACTTACGTTTCACTGAAACACCCAAATATAACTCTCCCAATTTCCACCTCAGAAACTATAAATTTTGTAAACTACAGCAGTTCAATGTTTTCTAGTAAAAGTCTAAACGTTTTTAGTTTTAAATATACTTGTGTATCAAAAGTAAAAGTACAAGTATAAATAATTTCACATTTCTTATATTAAGCCAAACACACTGCACCATTTTCTTGTTTTTTAAATTCATGGCTAGCCAGGGGCACGCTCCAACAGTCAGAAATAATTTACAAACGAAGCATGTGTGTTTAGTGAGTCCGCCAGATCAGATGCAGCAGGGAGGACCAGGGATGTTCTCTTGGTAAATGCGTGAATTGAAACATTTTCCTGTCCTGCTAAGCATTCAAAATGTACTTTTGGGTGTCAGGGAAAATGTATGGAGTAAAAAGTACATAATTTTCTTTAGGAATGTAGTGAAGTAAAAGTAAAAGTTTTAAAAAATATAAATAGTAAAGTAATGTACAGATACCCCAAAAAACGACTTAAGTAGTACTTGAAAGTATTTTTACTTAACCCCCTAGAGTCGAAGTCCGCGCCCCGCGGAAATCTAATAAGCAGAGTAAAGAAATCCCCATAATTGTCAATTTAAGCTAGAGGTATCTTTGCATTGGATGCGTTTCAATCCACCGCCTCCGCCGACGTTGCACTTCCACATCTGGGGTGAAAGGTGACAGAGCTAGACCGGTGTTTCTCAGACCATGAGACATCCTGAAAATTGGCCTTCTCATAAAATCATCTGAAGCTTCTGAACGGTTAGAAACTATTATGAGCCCTGTATGGAAAGATGAGACCCACAAGCGTCTTTGGACTCGACTGAAGTCGGTACAGCCTATTGGTTTTGCTCTAGGATGCCCACAGGCCTCACAAGACTTGTCTGAAGGGTACCAGTTGAAAAATAAATGGAAGTACTGTATTCGGAAACTTCAGATCCCTTGACTTTTTCCACATTTTGTTACGTTACAGCCTTATTTTAAAATTGAATAAGTTGTTTTTTCCCCTCATCAATCTACACACAATAATCCATAATGACAAAGCAAAAACAGGTTTTTAGAATTTTTTACAAATGTATAAAAAAAATAAAAAATGAAATATCACATTTGCATAAGTATTCAGACCCTTTACTCAGTACATTATTGAAGCACCTTTGGCAGCGATTACAGCCTCGAATCTTCTTGGGTATGATGCTACAAGCTTGGCACACCTGTATTTGGGGAGTTTCTCCCATTCTTCTCTGCAGATCATTTCAAGCTCTGTCAGGTTGGATGGGGAGCATCGCTGCACAGCTATTTTCAGGTCTCCAGAGATGTTCGATCGGGTGCAATTCCAGGCTCTGGCTTGGCCCCTCAAGGACATTCAGAGACTTGTCCCGAAGCCACTGCTGCATTGTCTTTACTGTGTGCTTAGGGTCGTTGTCCTGATGGAAGGTGAACCTTCGCCCCAGTCAGAGGTCCTGAGCGCTCTGGAGCAGGTTTTCATCAAGGATCTCTCTGAACTTTGCTCTGTTCATCTTTCACTCGATCCTGACTAGTCTCCCAGTCCTTGCCGCTGAAAAACATCCCCACATCATGATGTTGCCACCACCATGCTTCACCGAAGGGATGGTGCCAGGTTTCCTCCAGATGTGACTCTGGCATTCAGGCCAAAGAGTTCAATATTGGTTTCATCAGACCAGAGAATCTTGTTTCCCCCGATTGCTCAGTTTGGCCGGGTTTCCAGCTCTAGGAAGAGTCTTGGTGTCAAGGTAGATGTAGGTGGGTGTGGGTGGAATCAGGCGCAGGACGCAGTACGTTAGTTCAACAGACTTTAGTGAGGCACAGCAAAACAAACACGAAATAAATGCCCTGAGGCAAAAGCTCCGCACGTAGGCGTAAACACAAGCGCACAAACAGGTGCGAGAAAATACTCCAAAACTAAGGAGCAAACTAGCTCAACCGAGCAAACAGTAAATATCCAGCCTACCGGCACGACAGTAAAACAATCACACACAACACCTGACAAACACAACGAGAACTAAATAGGACACTAATGACACTAAATGATAACAGGTGTGACAACAATCAGACAAAAGCAAACGAACATAGAAACATGCAACGGTGGCAGCTAGTATTCCGGAGACGACGAACGCCGAAGCCTGCCCGAGCAAGGAAGAGAGGCAGCCTCGGACGAAACCGTGACAGTACCCCCCCCTTGACGCGCGGCTCCAGACGTGCGCCGACTCCGGCCTCGGGGACGACCAGGAGGACGCGGAGCAGGATGCGTCGGGTGCCCACGATGGAATTCCGTCAGGAGAGACGGGTCCTCTCCTCGGCACCCAGCACCGTTCCTCCGGGCCGTACCCCTCCCACTCCACTAGATATTGGAGACCCCCCATACGACGTCTCGAATCCAAGATGGACCGCACCGAGTACGCCGGTGCCCCCTCGATGTCCAATGGGGGCGGAGGAGTCTCCCTGATCTCACTTTCTTGGAGTGGGCCAGCTACCACCGGCCTGAGAAGAGACACATGGAACGAGGGGTTAATACTTTTATACTCCACAGGCAGTTGTAATTTGTAACACACCTCGTTCAACCTTCTCAGGACTTTAAATGGCCCTACAAACCGCCGACCCAGTTTCCGACAGGGCAGGCGGAGGGGCAGGTTTCTGGTAGAGAGCCAGACTCGATCACCAGGTGCGTACACCGGTCCCTCACTGCGGTGGAGATCGGCGCTCGCCTTATGACGACGGATGGCCCACTGCAGGTGGACGTGTGCAGCGTTCCATGTCTCCTCCGAGCGCCGCACCCACTCATCCACCGCAGGAGCCTCGATCTGGCTCTGCTGCCAAGGTGCCAGAACCGGCTGGTAACCTAACACACATTGGAAAGGGGTTAGGTTAGTGGACGAATGGCGTAGGGAATTCTGGGCCATTTCGGCCCAGGGAACGTACCTTGCCCACTCCTCCGGCCGGTCCTGGCAGTATGTTCTAAGAAACCTACCCACATCCTGGTTCACACGTTCCACCTGCCCATTACTCTCCGGGTGGTAACCCGAGGTGAGGCTCACCGAGACCCCCAACCGCTCCATAAAAGCTCTCCAGACTCTGGAGGTAAATTGGGGACCTCGATCAGACACAATATCCTCGGGTACCCCGTAGTGCCGGAACACATGGGTGAATAGTGCTTCGGCAGTTTGCAGGGCCGTAGGAAGGCCCGGCATGGGGAGCAAACGACAGGCCTTAGAAAACCGGTCCACAACGACCAGTATAGTGGTATTCCCCTGTGAAGGAGGAAGGTCAGTGAGGAAATCCACCGAGAGGTGAGACCATGGTCGTTGTGGAACGGGCAGGGGTAGTAACTTACCCCTAGGCAGATGTCTAGGCGCCTTACACTGGGCGCACACCGAGCAGGAGGAAACATAAACCCTCACATCCCTCGCCAACGTGGGCCACCAGTACTTGGCACTAAGACAGTGCACTGTCCGGCCGATACCAGGGTGTCCAGAGGAGGGTGACGTGTGAGCCCAATAGATCAATCGATCCCGAACCTCGAGCGGAACGTACTTCCGACCCTCCAGACATTGAGGTGGACTAGGGTCGGTGCGTAACGCTCGCTCGAGTTCAGCATCGACCTCCCACACTACCGGTGCCACCAGACAAGACTCCGGCAGTATGGGAGTGGGCTCCACGGACCTCTCCTCCATGTCATTCTGTGACCCAGGGATGTATGTGCTCTTAAATGTGAACCGAGTCAAAAACATATTCCACCTCGCCTGGCGAGGGTTCAGCCTCCTCGCTGCCCGGATGTACTCCAGGTTACGGTGGTTCGTCAAAATGAGGAAAGGGTGTTGAGCCCCCTCAAGCCAGTGCCTCCACACCTTTAGGGCCTGTACCACGGCTAACAGCTCCCTGTCCCCTACGTCATAGTTTCGCTCTGCCGGACTGAGCTTCTTGGAATAAAAAGCACAGGGGCGGAGTTTAGGTGGCGCGCCGGACCGTTGCGAAAGCACGGCTCCTATACCGGCCTCTGACGCGTCCACCTCTACCTGAAATGGCAAAGAGGGATCCGGATGCGCCAGCACCGGGGCCGAGGTAAACAGGTCCTTCAACCTCCCAAACGCCCTGTCCGCCTCGGCTGACCACTGCAGACGCACCGGACCCCCCTTCAAAAGAGACGTTATGGGAGCTGCCACCTGTCCAAAACCCCGGATAAACCTCCGGTAGTAATTCGCAAACCCCAAGAACTGCTGCACCTCCTTCACAGTGGTTGGCGTTTGCCAATTACGCACGGCCGACACCCGGTCTACCTCCATCTTCACCCCTGACGCAGACAACTGATAACCCAAAAAGGAGACCGACTCCTGGAAAAACAGACACTTCTCTGCCTTGACATACAGGTCGTGCTCCAACAGCCTCCGCAACACTCTGCGCACCAGGGCCACATGCTCGACTCGGGTAGGCGAGTACACGAGAATGTCATCTATGTACACGACCACCCCCTGCCCCTGCATGTCCCTGAAGATCTCATCAACGAATGATTGGAAAACTGAAGGAGCGTTCATCAACCCGTATGGCATGACAAGATACTCGTAATGGCCCGAGGTGGTACTAAAGGCTGTCTTCCATTCATCGCCCTCCCTAATGCGCACCAAGTTGTACGCGCTCCTGAGATCTAATTTAGTGAAGAAACGCGCCCCGTGCAATGACTCCGTCATGGTCGCAATCAGCGGGAGTGGATAATTGTACTTCACCGTGATCTGATTGAGACCACGGTAATCAATGCACGGGCGTAATCCTCCATCCTTTTTCTTCACAAAAAAGAAACTCGAGGACGCAGGGGAAGTGGAAGGCCGTATGTATCCTTGTCTCAGAGATTCGTCTATGTACGTCTCCATAGCTCTCTTCTCCTCCTGAGACAGAGGATACACATGGCTCCGTGGGAGCGCAGCTCCTGCCTGGAGGTCTATCGCACAATCTCCCTGCCTATGGGGAGGCAACTGCGTCGCCCTCGACTTACTGAACACAATAGCCAAATCCCCATACTCAGGGGGAACGTGCAATGCGGGCACCTGGTTTGGACTCTCCACCGAGGTAGCCCCTATGGAAACGCCTAAACATCGACCCACACACTGGGCAGACCACTCCATCAGAGCCCTCTCCTGCCACGAAATAGATGGGTTATGGGTACTCAACCAGGGCATGCCCAGCACCACCGGATACGCAGGCGAGTCAATCAGAAATAGCTGGATCATCTCCTGATGACCCCCCTGCGCACACATCCTAAGTGGCGCAGTGACCTCCCTGATCAAGCCCGCACCCAACGGACGGCTATCTAGGGCATGAACGGGAAAGGGAACGTCAACAGGGAGAAGGGGAATCCCTAAGGCTAAACAAAACTTCTTATCAACAAAATTCCCAGCCGCGCCTGAATCTACCAGCGCCTTATGCTGGGAATGAGGTGCTACCTGTGGAAAACGCACAGATATACAGAAATGTGCAACAGAGAGCTCTGGGTGAGTGGGGCGCCTACTCACCTGGAAGGACTCCCCAGTGCGGGACCTGTCGTCCTCTCCCCGAGGAGGCCATCCCCAGCACCTAGCCGCGGTGTGTCCTCCCCGACCACAGTTGGTGCAGGAGATGGACCCCCTCGTAAGCCGACCCCTCCTCTCTCTAGCGCCAGCGCCCCCGAGCTCCATGGGGCACGGCTCGGAGGCGCTGGAGGGTGAAATGGACGGACCCCCCTCGGAACGTCCGCGGGTAGCTAGCAGGGTATCCAGCCTGATGGACATGTCGACCAACTGGTCGAACGAGAGGCTGGTGTCCCTACAGGCCAGCTCCCTACGGACGTCCTCGCGTAGACTACATCTGTAGTGATCGATGAGAGCCCGCTCATTCCACCCTGCATCCGCCGCTAGGGTACGGAACTCCAAGGCGAACTCCTGGGCACTCCTCTTCCCCTGCCTGAGGCCGACCAGACGCTCCCCCGCCGCTTTCCCCTCCGGGGGATGGTCAAACACCGCCCTGAAGCGGCGGGAGAACTCGTCGTAGGTGATGGTGTTAGCGTCGATCCTCCTCCACTCTGCGTTGGCCCATTCCAACGCCTTCCCGGAAAGGCAGGAGATCAGGGCGGACACACTCTCGTGTCCCGAGGGCGCCGGGTGCACGGTGGCCAGGTAAAGCTCCACCTGGAGAAGGAATCCCTGACACCCGGCCGCGGTCCCATCGTAGGCCCTCGGGAGCGAGAGTCGAACTCCTCTGGGTTCCGGAGCGGGAATGGGCTGAGTGGCCGATGGTGCGGGCAGGGAGGATGGCGGTGGAGGAGTCCCTCGGGTCTCCCAGCCTCGGATGGTGGTGATCACCTCCTGCAGTGCGGACCCCATCCGCAGGATCTGGTCATCCTGCTCACGGATCCTGTCCTCCAACGTCGCCTGTGCTGCTGCGGCTCCTGCTGATTCCATCGAGTATGGTGTGTGATTCTGTCAAGGTAGATGTAGGTGGGTGTGGGTGGAATCAGGCGCAGGACGCAGTACGTTAGTTCAACAGACTTTAGTGAGGCACAGCAAAACAAACACGAAATAAATGCCCTGAGGCAAAAGCTCCGCACGTAGGCGTAAACACAAGCGCACAAACAGGTGCGACAAAATACTCCAAAACTAAGGAGCAAACTAGCTCAACCGAGCAAACAGTAAATATCCAGCCTACCGGCACGACAGTAAAACTGACAAACACACAACACCTGACAAACACAACGAGAACTAAATAGGACACTAATGACACTAAATGATAACAGGTGTGACAACAATCAGACAAAAGCAAACGAACATAGAAACATGCAACGGTGGCAGCTAGTATTCCGGAGACGACGAACGCCGAAGCCTGCCCGAGCAAGGAAGAGAGGCAGCCTCGGACGAAACCGTGACACTTGGTTGTTCCAAACTTCTTCCATTTAAGAATGATGGAGGCCACTGTGTTCTTGGGGACCTTCAATGCTGCAGATATTTATTTATTTTTTGTGCCTTGACACAATCCTGTCTCGGCGCTCTACGGTCAAATCCTTCGACCTCATGGCTTGGTTTTTGCTCTGACATGCACCGTCAACTTTGGGACCTTATATAGACAGGCGTATGCCTTTCCAAATCGTGTCCAATCAATTGAATTTACCACTGGTGGACTCCAATCAAGTTGTCGAAACATCTCCAGGATGATTAATGGAAACAGGATGCACCTGAGCTCAATTTTGAGTCTCATTGCAAAGGGTCTGAATAAGGTATTTCTGTTTTTATAATCCATTGACGTAACAAAATGTTGAAAAAGTCAAGGGGTCTGACTACTTTCCGAATGCACTCAGCCATCCTAAGGTCTCTACCACTCAGCCATCCTCAGGTCTCTACCACTCAGCCATCCTCAGGTCTCTACCACTCAGCCATCCTCAGGTCTCTACCACTCAGCCATCCTCAGGTCTCTACCACTCAGCCATCCTCAGGTCTCTACCACTCAGCCATCCTCAGGTCTTTACCACTCAGCCATCCTCAGGTCTCAACCACTCAGCCATCCTCCTGTCTCTACCACTCAGCCACCCTCAGGTCTCTACCACTCAGCCATCCTCTGGTCTCTACCACTCAGCCATCCTCAGGTCTCTACCACTCAGCCATCCTCAGGTCTCCACCACTCAGCCATCCTCAGGTCTTTACCACTCAGCCATCCTCAGGTCTCTACCACTCAGCCACCCTCAGGTCTCTACCACTCAGCCATGCTCAGGTCTCTACCACTCAGCCATCCTCAAGCCTCTACCACTCAGCCATCCTAAGGTCTCTACCACTCAGCCATCCTCAGGTCTCTACCACTCAGCCATCCTCCGGTCTCTACCACACAGCCATCCTCAGGTCTCTACCACTCAGCCATCCTCTGGTCTCTACCACTCAGCCATCCTCAGGTCTCCACCACTCAGCCATCCTCAGGTCTCTACCACTCAGCCATCCTCAGGTCTCTACCACTCAGCCATCCTGAGGTCTCTACCATTCAGCCATCCTCCTGTCTCTACCACTCAGCCACCCTCAGGTCTCTACCACTCAGCCATCCTCAGGTCTCTACCACTCAGCCATCCTCAGGTCTCTACCACTCAGCCATCCTCAGGTCTCTACCACTCAGCCATCCTCAGGTCTCTACCACTCAGCCATCCTCAGGTCTCTACCACTCAGCCATCCTCCTGTCTCTACCACTCAGCCACCCTCAGGTCTCTACCACTCAGCCATCCTCAGGTCTCTACCACTCAGCCATCCTCAGGTCTCTACCACTCAGCCATCCTCAGGTCTCTACCACTCAGCCATCCTCAGGTCTCTACCGCTCAGCCATCCTCAGGTCTCTACCACTCAGCCATCTTCAGGTCTCTACCACTCAGCCATCCTCAGGTCTCCACCACTCAGCCATCCTCCTGTCTCTACCACTCAGCCACCCTCAGGTCTCTACCACTCAGCCATCCTCTGGTCTCTACCACTCAGCCATCCTCAGGTCTCTACCACTCAGCCATCCTAAGGTCTCTACCACTCAGCCATCCTCAGGTCTCTACCACTCAGCCATCCTCTGGTCTCTACCACTCAGCCATCCTCAGGTCTCTACCACTCAGCCATCCTCAGGTCTCCACCACTCAGCCATCCTCAGGTCTCTACCACTCAGCCATCCTCAGGTCTCTACCACTCAGCCATCCTGAGGTCTCTACCACTCAGCCATCCTCCTGTCTCTACCACTCAGCCATCCTCAGGTCTCTACCACTCAGCCATCCTCAGGTCTCTACCACTCAGCCATCCTCAGGTCTCTACCACTCAGCCACCCTCAGGTCTCTACCACTCAGCCATCCTCAGGTCTCTACCACTCAGCCATCCTCAGGTCTTTACCACTCAGCCATCCTCAGGTCTCTACCACTCAGCCACCCTCAGGTCTCTACCACTCAGCCATCCTCAAGCCTCTACCACTCAGCCATCCTAAGGTCTCTACCACTCAGCCATCCTCAGGTCTCTACCACTCAGCCATCCTCCGGTCTCTACCACACAGCCATCCTCAGGTCTCTACCACTCAGCCATCCTCTGGTCTCTACCACTCAGCCATCCTGAGGTCTCCACCACTCAGCCATCCTGAGGTCTCTACCACTCAGCCATCCCCAGGTCTCTACCACTCAGCCATCCTCAGGTCTCTACCACTCAGCCATCCTCAGGTCTCTACCACTCAGCCATCCCCAGGTCTCCACCACTCAGCCATCCTCAGGTCTCTACCACTCAGCCATCTTCAGGTCTCTACCACTCAGCCATCCTCAGGTCTCTACCACTCAGCCATCCTCAGGTCTCTACCACTGAGCCATCCTCAGGTCTCTACCACTCAGCGATCCTCAGGTCTCTACCACTCAGCCATCCTCTGGTCTCTACCACTCAGCCATCCTCAGGTCTCTACCACTCAGCCACACACTGACCCTGACACTCTTCACATACACACATACACACACACTCATGCGCCCATGCTCACACCCTAAATACAGTATGTAGACCATGTATCTGATGCTGTCTGGTTTGACATGCCATACTCCTTTTGTCCAGACAGCATCAGATACATGGTCTACACATACAAAGACAGAGAGGCGCTGTTTCGCTCGATAAGATGCTTTATCTGAGATTGATGCGTCTTTCTGTTGGTGTGCTTTCTTGGTCAAATAATTATCAATATTTCAATATTTTATTTGGACGGGCAAGGAGTTACGGTAGGGTGAGCCAGGCCTCCTAGGGGAGATACGGTAGGGCGAGCCAGGCCCCCTAGGGGAGGTACGGTAGGGCGAGCCAGGCCCCCTAGGGGAGATACGGTAGGGCGAGCCAGGTCTCCTAGTGGAGGTACGGTAGGGCGAGCCAGGCCTCCTAGGGGAGATACGGTAGGGCGAGCCAGGTCTCCTAGTGGAGGTACGGTAGGGCGAGCCAGGCCTCGTAGGGAAGGTACGGTAGGGCGAGCCAGACATTTAGAAAGCGTTTACATCCCAAGTGACACCCTATTCCCTATATTGGGCACTACCTTTGACCAGGGCCCATAGAGTGCCACTATACAGCCGCTTCTAAATATGTGTGGAGAAACACCTCCTCCTGCTGGAGAACTGAGGAAGTGCACCTAAACCATCTAAACTAGCCACTTATAACAGTATCATTACCATCTGTTTGATATCAAATGGTTCATAGCAAAGTGTTGTTGAAGTGGTTGAAGACAGGTGCAGGTGTATAGAGCTGTAGTCAGTATTATATGAGAGGATCAGAGAGGGTTTTTGTAGAGGAGAGAGGGTATAGTGAAACACTGTGCATCACTAGCAGCACAGAAATACACTGCACTGTCTTCAGCTTCTCTCAGTTTGGGAATATGTAGATACACCGTATTCCCAGTTGCAGCATCTCCACTCACATTAAAACGCTCTTTAAAGGAATCTTCCACCGTTGGACTGGTGTATCTCACATACCCAATGAGTTTCAGAGCAGTGTTTTGGGCTGACTGTTGGTACCACAGTATCATGTTGTAGTTTGGATCATTGTGGCTGCAGCTGAGTTGAACTTTATCTTCAGGTCTTTTTAGTATTTCAGTAGGAGTCTGGTGAACTTTGTCTGTTTGTGACAGCCCTGTGGATGAAAACAGACAATATGAAATATACAGTAGCAATATACTTCAGTAGTAAATATATATTTCATGAGGGACTTAGTACCTGTCACCCATAGTAGTAGAGTTTCTACTTGTATGAGGAGCGTGATCATGTTGATGGTTCTGGAGAGAAGTGTCACATGGACAAGGAGAAAGGGTTTTCAGATAGTCAGAGATGTGTTGTCAGCTAGTGGGAGTGTCAAATGTATACTGCATCCCAAATGGCACCCTATTCCCTTTATAGTGCACTACTTTAGACCAGAGTCCATAAGGGTGAGAGGAAATAAGTCAATAGAGATGGTGAGCTGAACTGAGCTGCCGGAGAGGAAGGAAATGACATCACTTTGACGTCAGAACTTATGTTGATATTCAAGCAGATACCTTGTTCACCTACAGGTCTCCTGTTCAACTTAAAGGTGTATTGTGGAACATACCCGTATCTACATCATTGAAAGTATTTGTCTTTTTTAGTCTTTAGATTTGATCTTTGTTATATATTATGCAGTAATCACACTAGAAATAGGCTGTAATTTGAAGAAATACCCAAACCGTTTGTTCAAAGCAACAACATCAACCACATTACTTGGTATAGAGGTTTGATAACAACTTCCTCCATGTGCTCAGACATCTACAGCGGTGGATAGCAGGTCTGCTGGGTGTTGATGTACACTGCAGTTATGGAGTAACGGATCAGAAGGGGTTTTTGTAGAAGACAGAAGGGTATCTACATCACTGGGTTGACTTCAGGACAGAACAGTAATACACTGCACTGTCTTTAGGTCAGAACAGTAATACACTGCACTATCTTCAGGTCAGAACAGTAACACACTGCACTGTCTTCAGGTCAGAACAGTAATACACTGCACTGTCTTCAGGTCAGAACAGTAATACACTGCACTGTCTTCAGGTCAGAACAGTAACACACTGCACTGTCTTCAGGTCAGAACAGTAACACACTGCACTGTCTTCAGGTCAGCACAGTAACACACTGCACTGTCTTCAGGTCAGAACAGTAACACACTGCACTGTCTTCAGGTCAGAACAGTAATACACTGCACTGTCTTCAGGTCAGAACAGTAACACACTGCACTGTCTTCAGGTCAGAACAGTAATACACTGCACTGTCTTCAGGTCAGAACAGTAATACACTGCACTGTCTTCAGGTCAGAGCAGTAATACACTGCACTGTCTTCAGGTCAGAACAGTAATACACTGCACTGTCTTCAGGTCAGAACAGTAATACACTGCACTGTCTTCAGGTCAGCACAGTAACACACTGCACTGTCTTCAGGTCAGAACAGTAACACACTGCACTGTCTTCAGGTCAGAACAGTAATACACTGCACTGTCTTCAGGTCAGAACAGTAACACACTGCACTGTCTTCAGGTCAGAACAGTAATACACTGCACTGTCTTCAGGTCAGAACAGTAATACACTGCACTGTCTTCAGGTCAGAGCAGTAATACACTGCACTGTCTTCAGGTCAGAACAGTAATACACTGCACTGTCTTCAGGTCAGAACAGTAATACACTGCACTGTCTTCAGGTCAGAACAGTAATACACTGCACTGTCTTCAGGTCAGAACAGTAATACACTGCACTGTCTTCAGGTCAGAACAGTAATACACTGCACTGTCTTCAGGTCAGAACAGTAATACACTGCACTGTCTTCAGGTCAGAACAGTAACACACTGCACTGTCTTCAGGTCAGAACAGTAATACACTGCACTGTCTTCAGGTCAGAACAGTAATAAACTGCACTGTCTTCTGGCATCCGACCGTAAGGCGCTACAGAGGGTATTACGTACGGCCCAGTACATCACTGGGGCCAAGCTTCCTGCCATCCAGGACCTCTATACCAGGCGGTGTCAGAGGAAAGCCCACAAAATGGTCAACGACTCCAGTCACCCAAGTCAGAGACTGTTCTCTCTGCTACCGCACGGCAAGCGGTACCGGAGCGCCAAGTCTAGGTCCAAAAGGCTCCTTAACAACTTCTACCCCCAAGCCATAAGACTCCTGAACAATTAATCAAATGGCCACCCAGAGTATTTACATTGACCCTCGCTGTTTATTATCTATGCATAATCATTAAACCCCTACCTACATGTACAAATTACCTCGACTAACCTGTACCCCCGCACATTGACTCGGTACCGGTACCCCCTGTATATGGCCTCGTTATTGTTATTTTACTGTGTTACTTTTATTAAATGTTTTACTTTTGTTTAATTATTTTCTTAACTCTATTTCTTGAACTGCAATGTTGGTTAAGGGCCTGTAGGTAAGCATGTCACGGTAAGGTCTACACCTGTTGTATTCGGCGCATGTGACAAATACAATTTCATTTCATTTCATTTGATTGGCACAAAGTCAAAAAGAGAGGGGGCTGGGGAGAGAGAGAGAGAGGGGAGCGAGAGAGACGGGGGTGGGGGGGAGAGAGAGACAGAGAGACGGGGGGTGGGGGGGGAGATAGAGTTAGAGAGAGGGAGAGAGACGGGGGGTGGGGGGGAGAGAGAGAGAGAGAGAGAGAGAGAGAGAGAGAGAGAGAGAGACGGGGGGTGGGGGAGAGAGAGAGAGAGAGAGAGACTGTGGGTGAGGGAGAGAGAGAGAGAGAGAGAGAGAGAAAGAGTTAGAGAGAGAGAGACGGGGGGGTGGGGGGGAGAGAGAGAGAGAGTTAGAGAGAGAGAGACGGGGGGGTGGGGGGAGAGAGAGAGAGAGAGAGAGTGAGAGAGAGACGGGGGTGGGGGGGAGAGAGAGAGAGAGAGAGAGAGAGAGAGAGAGAGAGAGAGAGAGAGAGAGAGAGAGAGACGGGGGTGGGTATGAGAGAGAGAGGGGGGAAAGTAGTCATGCGAATCACATCTATGCAGGGGAGGAGTAATGGAATATGACATTGTAACATTGCATAATTTATGTTAATGAGTGTTGACACTAAACTGTAATACCAGTGTACTGTACTAGGACAGATATCACCTTGCTTATGTCATAATCCATCTGTGGTTATTCATTGGCACTGAATCAAAGTCACACCTCAGATGCAGGTGTTCTGAGCAGTGTGCTAATACTACTATCAGATAGGGTTTATGTAGAGGAGAGAAGGTACTCTACATCACTGTGTTGGCTGGCTGCACAGTAATAAACTGCACTGTCTTCAGGTCATCTCAGACTCAGGAGATGAAGATAAGCCTCTCTCCTACCATCTCCACTCACATTGAAGTGCTTTTCAAGTGGTGACTCCAAGGATACTGACTGGACATTTACATAACCAATGAGTTTCATAGCAGGGTCTCCTGCTGATTGTTGGTACCATAGTATCATTAGGTAGTTAGGAATAGAATGGCTGCAATTGAGTTGAACGCTTCTTCCAGGTCCTTCTATTAGTGCAACAGGGCTCTGATTAACCATGCTACTAAACGACTCTCCTGTGGAGAGAGAGAGAGAGAGAGGAGAGATGGAGAGAGAGAGAGAGAGAGAGAGAGAGAGAGAGAGAGGAGAGAGGGAGAGAAGGAGTGAGAGAGATGATATTTTATTCAGTTTGATGACATTCGTAGATTTGTTAGGCTTCTCATCGTAAGTGATTTAATACCTGTCACCCAGAGTGGTAGAGCTGCCAGGTGAATCAGAACTCTGAACATGATGATGAAGGAGAAGATTATGATGATGAAGATGCTGAGGAAGACGATGATGATGAGGAAGCCTCAGTGGAGGAGTGATATGAGTGTCTCCTGGATGAAGCTCTGAGGTGAAAGGAGAGGGGCTGATGTTGTAGTATCCTGTTTCCTTTAGGGTGGTGGATAGTGAGAGTGTTAGAGGGAGTGTCAGGAAGCCTGTACTGTAAAGCTTGCTCATAGGACCTCACTGTGAACATGACTGATTACATGATCATGACAATGAAACCATCAGACATTAGAAGAACTAGAGTTAGAGGTCCCCCTACAGTACGTGATGAGACCATCTCTTTACATATTATATTCCATCCTATTGAAACTCTGGGGGTTTTTGTGCAGCTGTGCTTGTCGTCTGTATCACTGTGTTCATACACGGCACAGAAGTACATGCCGCTGTCTCCTGCCTCCACCTTCTTCACTGTGAAAGATCCACTCTCAGCATCTGTCTTAACAGTTGGATATTTGTCTTCACTGAAATCCCCTGAATACTCAGATTTGGAATTGGGAGTAGTGAGGGCTACCTGCTTAATTCCCTCTCCTGGACGCTGTCTGTACCAGTACATCTGGTAGTAGGTAGCTCCTTTAGTGTGACTGCAGTTAATCTGAGCATCACTGTCTTTCAGTCCCCAGAGTATGGTGGGTGTCTGAGTGACTTCACTCCCCACAACAAGACCTGTAAGGATACAGTGAGAATGAAATCAATAGAGTTAGATACAGTTAAACATGAATACATCAAGACTCAGGTGAAGTGAACGTATGCTTGGAAACATCAATATCTATAACTATAGAAGGCCGTCATTGTAAATAAGAATTTAGTTCTTAACTTTCCTGGTTAAATAAATGAAACATTATGAAACTGTACCTGCAGCACAAAGCAGTAAGACAGTAACAGTGAAGAGAAATGTGAACATGTTTGATCACGTTATATGTGAGAGTGCTGGAAAGAGTCTGGTATCAATGTACAGAATAAAAGAGGAGTGTCACATAGATGAATAGATGACAATCAGTAGACCACGGCAGGTTTCACCATATTGAACATGTCAGTGAAGTGGGAGGGACACTGATGATCTGAATACATCATGCAAATGACTGGTTCAGACTGTAGAGACGTTCACATTATTAAAGATAGAGGTCCCCCTACAGGACATGATGAGACCATCAGCTCTTTAGATATTATATTCTATCCTATAGAGCTCGCCAGCTTGTAGTCCTAAAAAACTGAAAGGAGGCAGCATTTTCTACCTCTGGTTCGTTGGCCGTTGCTATGGGAGAAATGAAGGGGGGAAATAATGGGGTTTTGGGATAGGTTAACACAGGCTTTGGAGATCTTATAGGTTTTGTTCTGTGAGATAATAGCAGTCAGTTAACATGACCTTTATGAATTATGAAGCCTTTATGTGTGTGATGAGGTTTGAATGGCGCAGGAGGTAAAACACCGAAATTCAGAGTTTATTCAGTGTACACGAATAAAGCGCAGCAAGCGTCAAAACGAAACTAGCACAAGGGAAAAATCCACCTTGGCTACATACAAGGAAAGAGTAGCTCAACCGAGCTACTCACTCTCACAATGAACAATCACTCTCAAAGGACAAAGAAAACACTAGACTAATGAGGGAATGAGTACCAGGTGTGTGTGATTGACAAGACACGACAAGACAAGACAAATGGAGTGATGATAAATGGAGCGGTAGTGGCCAGTAAGCCGGTGACGACGAACGCCGAAACCTGCCCGAGCAAGGAGGAGGGGCAGCCTCGGCTGAATTCGTGACAATGTGCTCAAAATAAGTCTGTTGCTAACGAATCGCTAACTTTCAGAGAAATGGAACTACCACATTAGTCACAATATCTTCACGTCACTACGCTGACCACGCAAACTAGTCTTCTACAGTCCACCAAAAAGCTAGTTACCTTAGTAAGCTTTTTGCTTACCAGCTCAAATGAAAACGCAAGGGTGATGTATTGTTTTGCTCCAGGTAGCAACCATTTCTCTTCAGAGGGAAGGTGCTCGTTTTATTGGTTCCGAACGATAAAACTGGGTTTTTGTTGTATTATATCAACACTGGGGGTTTAGTGCAGCTGTACTTGTTATATTATATCAACACTGGGGGTTTAGTGGAGCTGTACTTGTTATATTATATCAACACTGGGGGTTTAGTGCAGCTGTACTTGTTATATTATATCAACACTGGGGGTTTAGTGCAGCTGTACTTGTTATATTATATCAACACTGGGGGTTTAGTGCAGCTGTACTTGTTATATTATATCAAGACTGGGGGTTTAGTGCAGCTGTACTTGTTATATTATATAAACGTTTAATCAATCTCTGTGTTCAACAAATTTACCAACTTTTTAGTTTTGTCCTCACTCATCTTTTTTCGTTAAACTTTTTCACCCCGGACGTTTATCCCGAGACAGAAGAGTCATTTTCCTGTGCGTTTTAGCTGCCAACTTTACGTTATTTTCCTTTTTTCCATCGCAACTTTTTTCCCTTATTCAACTTTTTCACTCCGGACGCTTTATCTGGACATGGTTCATCAACATCTTCAACAGCCGAAGCTAAGTAGTAACATTAACATGATGTCTTCTAATTGCAGTCGCTGTACTCATAATATACAGGAGAATTCTCGCCTTACGGCGAGAATAGCTGTGCTACAAGCCCAGCTTCAGACGCAATCGTTAGGCAAGGGTAATATCAGTGTAGGAAAGGAAGAAACAGCGTCTGTGCCACCAGTAAGTACAGACAGTAACGTCAGTATAAATCCCCCCGCACAGTCCCCGCAGCCGGACAACTTTCTCATGGCTTCTGGAGGGAAATACTGTTGGAATGCTCAACCGGTGTCGCTCATTCAGCCGACAGAAACCTTCAACCGGTTTTCCCCATTATGTAGCGAGTCGGAGTCTGAGTCTGAGTCTTCTCTAGTCTCTACTCCTCCCGTTACGGGGTCTGAGACTCCGAAGGCTCCCACCATTAGCTCTGACAAATTGAAAACCCTAGTCATTGGCGACTCCATTACCCGCAGTATTAGACTTAAAACGAATCACCCAGCGATCATACACTGTTTACCAGGGGGCAGGGCTACCGACGTTAAGGCTAATCTAAAGATGGTGCTGGTTAAAGCTAAAACTGGCGAGTGTAGAGAGTATAGAGATATTGTTATCCACGTCGGCACCAACGATGTTAGGATGAAACAGTCAGAGGTCACCAAGTGCAACATAGCTTCAGCGTGTAAATCAGCTAGAAAGATGTGTCGGCATCGAGTAATTGTCTCTGGCCCCCTCCCAGTTAGGGGAAGTGACGAGCTCTACAGCAGAGTCTCAGCACTTAATCGCTGGTTGAAAACTGTTTTCTGCCCCTCCCAAAAGATAACATTTGTGGATAATTGGCCCTCTTTCTGGGACTCACCCACAAACAGGACCAAGCCTGACCTGCTGAGGAGTGACGGACTCCATCCTAGCTGGAGGGGTGCTCTCCTCTTATCTACCAACATAGATAGGGCTCTAACTCCTCTAGCCCCACAGTGAAATAGGGTGCAGGCCAGGCAGCAGGCTGTTAGCCAACCTGCCAGCTTAGTGGAGTCTGCCAATAGCACAGTCAGTGTAGTCAGCTCAGCCATACCCATTGAGACTGTGTCTGTGCCTCGATCTAGGTTGGGCAAAACTAAACATGGCGGTGTTCACCCTAGCAATCTTATTAGGATAAAGACCTCCTCCATTCCTGCCATTATTGAAAGAGATCGTGATACCTCACATCTCAAAATAGGGTTACTTAATGTTAGATCCCTCACTTCAAAGGCAGTCATAGTCAATGAACTAATCACTGATCATAATCTTGATGTGATTGGCCTGACTGAAACATGGCTTAAGCCTGATGAATTTGCTGTGTTAAATGAGGCCTCACCTCCTGGTTACACTAGTGACCATATTCCCCGTGCATCCCGCAAAGGCGGAGGTGTTGCTAACATTTACGATAGCAAATTTCAATTTACAAAAAAAAAAATGGCGTTTTCATCTTTTGAGCTTCTAGTCATGAAATCTATGCAGCCTACTCAATCACTTTTTATAGCTACTGTTTACAGGCCTCCTGGGCCATATACAGCGTTCCTCTCTGAGTTTCCTGAATTCCTATCAGACCTTGTAGTCATAGCAGATCATATTCTAATTTTTGGTGATTTTAATATTCACATGGAGAAGTCCACAGACCCACTCCAAAAGTCTTTCGGAGCCATTATCGACTCAGTGGGTTTTGTCCAACATGTCTCTGGACCTACTCACTGCCACAGTCATACTCTGGACCTAGTTTTGTCCCATGGAATAAATGTTGTAGATCTTAATGTTTTTCCACAAAATCCTGGACTATCGGACCACCATTTTATTACGTTTGCAATCGCAACAAATAATCTGCTCAGACCCCAACCAAGGAGCATCAAAAGTCGTGCTATAAATTCTCAGACAACACAAAAATTCATTGATGCCCTTCCAGACTCCTTCTGCCTACCCAAGGACGTCAGAGGACAAAAATCAGTTAACCACTTAACTGAGGAACTCAATTTAACCTTGCGCAATACCCTAGATGCAGTTGCACCCCTAAAAACGAAAAACATTTGTCATAAGAAACTAGCTCCCTGGTATACAGAAAATACCCGAGCTTTGAAGCAAGCTTCCAGGAAATTGGAACGGAAATGGCGCCACACCAAACTGGAAGTCTTCCGACTAGCTTGGAAAGACAGTACCGTGCAGTACCGAAGAGCCCTCACTGCTGCTCGATCATCCTACTTTTCCAACTTAATCGAGGAAAATAAGAACAATCCAAAATTTCTTTTTGATACTGTTGCAAAGCTAACTAAAAAGCAGCATTCCCCAAGAGAGGATGGCTTTCACTTCAGCAGTGATAAATTCATGAACTTCTTTGAGGAAAAGATCATGACCATTAGAAAGCAAATTACGGACTCCTCTTTGAATCTGCGTATTCCTCCAGGGCTTAGCTGTCCTGGATCTGCACAGCTCTGCGAGGGCCTGGGATCGGGAGAGACACTTAAGTGTTTTAGTACTATATCTCTTGACACAATGATGAAAATAATCATGGCCTCTAAACCTTCAAGCTGCATACTGGATCCTATTCCTACTAAACTGCTGAAGGAGCTGCTTCCTGTGCTTGGCCCTCCTATGTTGAACATAATAAACAGCTCTCTATCCACCGGATGTGTACCAAACTCACTAAAAGTGGCAGTGATAAAGCCTCTCTTGAAAAAGCCAAACCTTGACCCGGAAAATATAAAAAACTATCGGCCTATATCGAATCTTCCATTCCTCTCAAAAATTTTAGAAAAAGCTGTTGCGCAGCAACTCACTGCCTTTCTGAAGACAAACAATGTATACGAAATGCTTCAGTCTGGTTTTAGACCCCATCATAGCACTGAGACTGCACTTGTGAAGGTGGTAAATGACCTTTTAATGGCGTCAGACCGAGGCTCTGCATCTGTCCTCGTGCTACTAGACCTTAGTGCTGCCTTTGACACCATCGATCACCACATTCTTTTGGAGAGACTGGAAACCCAAATTGGTCTACACGGACAAGTTCTGGCCTGGTTTAGATCCTACCTGTCGGAAAGATATCAGTTTGTCTCTGTGAATGGTCTGTCCTCCGACAAATCAACTGTACATTTCGGTGTTCCTCAAGGTTCCGTTTTAGGACCACTATTGTTTTCACTATATATTTTACCTCTTGGGGATGTTATTCGAAAACATAATGTTAACTTTCACTGCTATGCGGATGACACACAGCTGTACATTTCAATGAAGCATGGTGAAGCCCCAAAATTGCCCTCGCTAGAAGCCTGTGTTTCAGACATAAGGAAGTGGATGGCTGAAAACGTTTTACTTTTAAACTCGGACAAAACAGAGATGCTTGTTCTAGGTCCCAAGAAACAAAGAGATCTTCTGTTAAATCTGACAATTAATCTTGATGGTTGTAAAGTCGTCTCAAATAAAACTGTGAAGGACCTAGGCGTTACTCTTGACCCTGATCTCTCTTTTGACGAACATATCAAGACTGTTTCAAGGACAGCTTTTTTCCATCTACGTAATATTGCAAAAATCAGAAATTTTCTGTCCAAAAATGATGCAGAAAAATTAATCCATGCATTTGTTACTTCTAGGTTAGACTACTGCAATGCTCTATTTTCCGGCTACCCGGATAAAGCACTAAATAAACTTCAGTTAGTGCTAAATACGGCTGCTAGAATCCTGACTAGAACCAAGAAATTTGATCATATTACTCCAGTGCTAGCTTCCCTACACTGGCTTCCTGTTAAGGCAAGGGCTGATTTCAAGGTTTTACTGTTAACCTATAAAGCGTTACATGGGCTTGCTCCTACCTATCTTTCCGAGTTGGTCCTGCCGTACATACCAATACGTACACTACGGTCACAAGACGCAGGCCTCCTAATTGTCCCTAGAATTTCTAAGCAAACAGCGGGAGGCAGGGCTTTCTCCTATAGATCTCCATTTTTATGGAACAGTCTGCCTACCCATGTGAGAGACGCAGACTCGGTCTCAACCTTTAAGTCTTTACTGAAGACTTATCTCTTCAGTAGGTCATATGATTGAGTGTAGTCTGGCCCAGGAGTGTGAAGGTGAACGGAAAGGCTGGAGCAACGAACAGCCCTTGCTGTCTCTGCCAGGCCGGTTCCCCTCTCCACTGGGGTTCTCTGCCTCTAACCCTGTTGCAGGGGCTGAGTCACTGGCTTGCTGGTGCTCTTTCATGCCGTCCCTGGGAGGGGTGCGTCACTTGAGTGGGTTGAGTTACTGACGTGATCTTCCTGTCTGGGTTGGCGCCCCCCCCTTGGTTTGTGCTGTGGTGGAGACCTCTGTGGGCTATACTCGGCCTTGTCTCAGGATTGTAAGTTGGTGGTTGGGGATATCCCTCTAGTGGTGCGGGGGCTGTGCTTTGGCGGAGTGGGTGGGGTTATATCCTTCCTGTTTGGCCCTGTCCGGGGGTTTCTTCGGATGGGGCCACAGTGTCTCCGGACCGCTCCTGTCTCAGCCTCCAGTATTTATGCTGCAGTAGTTTATGTGTCGGGGGGCTGGGGTTAGTTGGTTATACCTGGAGTACTTCTCCTGTCTTATCCAGTGTCCTGTGTGAATTTAAGTATGCTCTCTCTAATTCTCTCGTTCTCTCTTTCTCTCTGAGAACCTGAGCCCTAGGACCATACGTCAGGACTACCGGGCATGATGACACCTTGCTGTCCCCAGTCCGCCTGGCCTTGCTGCTATTCCAGTTTCAACTGTTCTGCCTGCGGCTACGAAACCCCTACCTGTCCCAGACCTGCTGTTTTCAACTCTTAATGATCGGCTATGAAAAGCCAACTGAGAGACCTGAGCCCTAGGACCATACGCCGGGACTACCGGCCGTGGTGACTCCTTGCTGTCCCCAGTCCGCCTGGCCTTGCTGCTATTCCAGTTTCAACTGTTCTGCCTGCGGTTATGGAACCCCTACCTGTCCCAGACCTGCTGTTTTCAACTCTTAATGATCGGCTATGAAAAGCCAACTGAGATTTATTCCTGATTATTATTTGACCATGCTTGTCACTTATGAACATTTTTGAACATCTTGGCATGGTTCTGTTATAATCTCCACCCGGCACAGCCAGAAGAGGACTGGCCACCCCTCATAGCCTGGTTCCTCTCTAGGTTTCTTCCTAGGTTTTGCCTTTCTAGGGAGTTTTTCCTAGCCACCGTGCTTCTACACCTGCATTACTAGCTGTTTGGGGTTTTAGGCTGGGTTTCTGTACAGCACTTCGAGATATTAGCTGATGTAAGAAGGGCTATATAAAATAAAATTGATTGAAAATTGATTGATATCAACACTGGGGGTTTAGTGCAGCTGTACTTGTTATATTATATCAAGACTGGGGGTTTAGTGCAGCTGTACTTGTTATATTATATCAACACTGGGGGTTTAGTGCAGCTGTACTTGTTATATTATATCAACACTGGGGGTTTAGTGCAGCTGTACTTGTTATATTATATCAACTCTGGGGGTTTAGTACAGCTGTACTTGTTATATTATATCAACACTGGGGGTTTAGTGCAGCTGTACTTGTTATATTATATCAACTCTGGGGGTTTAGTGCAGCTGTACTTGTTATATTATATCAACACTGGGGGTTTAGTGCAGCTGTACTTGTTATATTATATCAACACTGGGGGTTTAGTGCAGCTGTACTTGTTATATTATATCAACACTGGGGGTTTAGTGCAGCTGTATTTGTTATATTGTATCAACACTGGGGGTTTAGTGCAGCTGTACTTGTTATATTATATCAACACTGGGGGTTTAGTGCAGCTGTACTTGTTATATTATATCAACACTGGGGGTTTAGTTCAGCTGTACTTGTTATATTATATCAACACTGGGGGTTTAGTGCAGCTGTACTTGTTATATTATATCAACACTGGGGGTTTAGTGCAGCTGTACTTGTTATATTATATCAACACTGGGGGTTTAGTGCAGCTGTACTTGTTATATTATATCAACACTGGGGGTTTAGTGCAGCTGTACTTGTTATATTATATCAACACTGGGGGTTTAGTGCAGCTGTACTTGTTATATTATATCAACACTGGGGGTTTAATGCAGCTGTACTTGTTATATTATATCAACACTGGGGGTTTAGTGCAGCTGTACTTGTTATATGTGGACCTCTGTAGCTCAGCTGGTAGAGCACGGCGCTTGTAACGCCGGGGTAGTGGGTTCGATCCCCGGGACCACCCATACACAAAAATGTATGCACGCATGACTGTAAGTCGCTTTGGATAAAAGCGTCTGCTAAATGGCATATTCTATTTTTATTATTATATTATATCAACACTGGGGGTTTAGTGCAGCTGTACTTGTTATATTATATCAACACTGGGGGTTTAGTGCAGATGTACTTGTTATATTATATCAACACTGGGGGTTTAGTGCAGCTGTACTTGTTATATTATATCAACACTGGGGGTTTAGTGCAGCTGTACTTGTTATATTATATCAACACTGGGGGTTTAGTGCAGCTGTACTTGTTATATTATATCAACACTGGGGGTTTAGTGCAGCTGTACTTGTTATATTGTATCAACACTGGGGGTTTAGTGCAGCTTTACTTGTTATATTATATCAACACTGGGGGTTTAGTGCAGCTGTACTTGTTATATTATATCAACACTGGGGGTTTAGTTCAGCTGTACTTGTTATATTATATCAACACTGGGGGTTTAGTGCAGCTGTACTTGTTATATTATATCAACACTGGGGGTTTAGTGCAGCTGTACTTGTTATATTATATCAACACTGGGGGTTTAGTGCAGCTGTACTTGTTATATTATATCAACACTGGGGGTTTCGTGCAGCTGTACTTGTTATATTATATCAACACTGGGGGTTTAGTGCAGCTGTACTTGTTATATTATATCAACACTGGGGGTTTAGTGCAGCTGTACTTGTTATATTATATCAACACTGGGGGTTTAGTGCAGCTGTACTTGTTATATGTGGACCTCTGTAGCTCAGCTGGTAGAGCACGGCGCTTGTAACGCCGGGGTAGTGGGTTCGATCCCCGGGACCACCCATACACAAAAATGTATGCACGCATGACTGTAAGTCGCTTTGGATAAAAGCGTCTGCTAAATGGCATATTATATTTTTATTATTATATTATATCAACACTGGGGGTTTAGTGCAACTGTACTTGTTATATTATATCAACACTGGGGGTTTAGTGCTGATGTACTTGTTATATTATATCAACACTGGGGGTTTAGTGCAGCTGTACTTACATTTACATTTTACATTTTAGTCATTTAGCAGACGCTCTTATTATATTATATCAACACTGGGGGTTTAGTGCAGCTGTATTTGTCATATTATATCAACACTGGGGGTTTAGTGCAGCTGTACTTGTCATATCAACTCTGTTATATTATATCAACACTGGGGGTTTGGTGCAGCTGTACTTGATATATTATATCAACACTGGGGATATAGTGCAGCTGTACTTGTTATATCAACACTGGGGGTTTAGTACAGCTGTACTTGTTAAATTATATCAACACTGGGGGTTTAGTGCAGCTGTACTTGTTATATTATATCAACACTGGGGGTTTAGTGCAGCTGTACTTGTTATATGTGGTCCTCTGTAGCTCAGCTGGTAGAGCACGGCGCTTTTAACGCCGGGGTAGTGGGTTCGATCCCCGGGACCACCCATACACAAAATGTATGCACGCATGACTGTAAGTCGCTTTGGATAAAAGCGTCTGCTAAATGGCATATTATATTATTATATTATATCAACACTGGGGGTTTAGTGCAGCTGTATTTGTCATATTATATCAACACGGGGTGTTTAGTGCAGCTGTATTTGTTATATTATATCAACACTGGGGGTTTAGTGCAGCTGTACTTGATATATTATATCAACACTGGGGGTTTAGTGCAGCTGTACTTGTTATATCAACACTGGGGGTTTAGTACAGCTGTACTTGTTAAATTATATCAACACTGGGGGTTTAGTGCAGCTGTACTTGTTATATTATATCAACACTGGGGGTTTAGTGCAGCTGTACTTGTTATATTATATCAACACTGGGGGTTTAGTACAGCTGTACTTGTTATATTATATCAACACTGGGGTTTTAGTGCAGCTGTACTTGTTATATTATATCAACACTGGGGGTTTAGTGCAGCTGTACTTGTTATATTATATCAACACTGGGGGTTTAGTGCAGCTGTACTTGTTATATTATATCAACTCTGGGGGTTTAGTGCAGCTGTACTTGTTATATTATATCAACACTGGGGTGTTAGTGCAGCTGTACTTGTTATATTATATCAACACTGGGGGTTTAGTGCAGCTGTACTTGTTATATTATATCAACACTGGGGGTTTAGTGCATCTGTACTTGTATTATATCAACACTGGGGGTTTAGTGCAGCTGTACTTGTTATATTATATCAACACTGGGGGTTTAGTGCAGCTGTACTTGTTGTATCAACTCTGGGGGTTTAGTACAGCTGTACTTGTTATATTATATCAACACTGGGGGTTTAGTGCAGCTGTACTTGTTATATTATATCAACACTGGGGGTTTAGTGCAGCTGTACTTGTTATATTATATCAACACTGGGGGTTTAGTGCAGCTGTACTTGTTATATTATAATAAACACTGGGGGTTTAGTGCAGCTGTACTTGTTATATTATATCAACACTGGGGGTTTAGTGCAGCTGTACTTGTTATATTATATCAACACTGGGGGTTTAGTGCAGCTGTACTTGTCGTCTGTATCACTGTGTTCACTCACAGCACAGAAGTACATGCCACTGTCACCTGCCTCCAACTTCTTCACTGTGAAATATCCACTCTCAGCTGCAGTCTTAACAGTTGGATATTTGTCTTCACAGAAGGCTCCATAGTCTGGTTTGTTAAAACTACTTGTGTAAACTACCTGCTTCATTCCCTCTCCTGGACGCTGTCTGTACCAGTACATCTGGTTGTAGTCAGATCCCTTAGTGTGACTGCAGTTCATCTGAGCATCACTGTCTTTCAGTCCCCAGAGTATGGTGGGTGTCTGAGTGACTTCACTCCCCTCAACAAGACCTGTAAGGATACAGTGAGAATGAAATCAATAGAGTTAGATACAGTTAGACCTGAATACATCAAGACTCAGGTGAAGTGAATGTATGCTTGGAAACATCAATATCTATAACTATAGAAGGCCGTCATTGTAAATAAGAATTTAGTTCTTAACTTTCCTGGTTAAATAAATGAAACATTATGAAACTGTACCTGCAGCACAGAGCACTAAGACAGTAACAGTGAAGAGAAATGTAAACATGTTTGATCACGTTATATGTGAGAATGCTGGAAAGAGTCTGGTATCAATGTACAGAATAAAAGAGGAGTGTCACATAGATGAATAGATGACAATCAGTAGACCACGGCAGGTTTCACCATATTGAACATGTCAGTGAAGTGGGAGGGACACTGATGATCTGAATACATCATGCAAATGACTGGTTCAGACTGTAGAGACGTTCACATTATTAAAGATAGAGGTCCCCCTACAGGACATGATGAGACCATCAGCTCTTTAGATATTATATTCTATCCTATAGAGCTCGCCAGCTTGTACAGTCGTGGTCAAAAGTTTTGAGAATTACACAGATATACATTTTCACAAAGTCTGCTGCCTCAGTTTTTATGATGGCAATTTGCATATACTCCAGAATGTTATGAAGAGTGATCAGATTAATTGCAATTAATTGCAAAGTCACTCTTTGCCATGAAAATGAACTTAATCCCCCCAAAAAATGTCCTCTGCATTTCAGCCCTGCCACAAAAGGACTAGCTGCCATCATGTCAGTGATTCTCTCGTTAACACAGGTGAGAGTGTTGACGAGGACAAGGCTGGAGATCACTCTGTCATGCTGATTGAGTTAGAATAACAGACTGGAAGCTTTAAAAGGAGGGTGGTGCTTGAAATCATTGTTCTTCCTCTGTTAACCATGGTTACCTGCAAGGAAACACGTTCCGTCATCATTGCTTTGCACAAAAAGGGCTTCACAGGCAAGGATATTGCTGCTAGTAAGATTGTACCTAAATCAACCATTTATCGGATCATCAAGAACTTCAAGGAGAGAGGTTCAATTGTTGTAAAGAAGGCATCAGGGCGTCCAAGAAAGTCCAGCAAGCGCCAGGATCGTCTCCTAAAGTTGATTCAGCTGCGGGATCGGGGCACCACCAGTGCAGAGCTTGCTCAGGAATGGCAGCAGGCTGGTGTGAGTGCATCTGCACGCACAGTGAGGCGAAGACTTTTGGAGGATGGCCTGGTGTCAAGAAGGGCAGCGAGGAAGCCACTTCTCTCCAGGAAAAACATCAGGGACAGACTGATATTCTGCAAAAGGTACAGGGCAATTGGACTGCTGAGGACTGGGGTAAAGTCATTTTCTCTGATGAATCCCCTTTCCGATTGTTTGGGGCATCGGGAAAAAAGCTTGTCCGGAGAAGACAAGGTGAGCACTACCATCAGTCCTGTGTCATGCCAACAGTAAAGCATCCTGAGACCATTCATGTGTGGGGTTCCTTCTCAGCCAAGGGAGTGGGCTCACTCACAATTTTGCCTAAGAACACATCCATGAATAAAGAATGGTACCAACACATCCTCCGAGAGCAACTTATCCCAACCATCCAAGAACAGTTTGGTGATGAACAATGCCTTTTCCAGCATGATGGAGCACCTTGCTATAAGGAAAAAGTGATAACTAAGTGGCTCGGGGAACAAAACATCGACATTTTGGGTCCATGGCCAGGAAACTCCCCAGACCTTAATCCCATTGAGAACTTGTGGTCAATCCTCAAGAGGCGGGTGGACAAACAAAAACCCACAAATTCTGACAAACTCCAAGCATTGATTATGCAAGAATGGGCTGCAATCAGTCAGGATGTGGCCCAGAAGTTAATTGACAGCATGCCAGGGCGGATTGCAGAGGTCTTGAAAAAGAAGGGTCAACACTGCAAATGTTGACTCTTTGCATAAACTTAATGTAATTGTCAATAAAAGCCTTTGACACTTATGGAATGCTTGTAACTATACTTCAGTATACCATAGTAACATCTGACAAAAATATCTAAAAATACTGAAGCAGCAAACTTTGTGAAGACCAATACTTGTGTCATTCTCAAAACGTTTGACCACGACTGTAGTCCTAAAAAGCTGAAATGAGTCAGCATTTTCTACCTCTGGTTCGTTGGCCGTTGCTATGGGAGAAATGAAGGGGGGAAATAATGGGGTTTTGGGATATAAGGTCTGAGGTCAACACAGGCTTTGGAGATCTTATAGGTATTGTTCTGTGAGATAATATCAGTCAGTTAACATGACCTTTATGAATTATGAAGCCTTTATGTGCTCAAAATAAGTATGTTGCTAACGAGTCGCTAACTGTCAGAGAAATGGAACTATATCTCAATATCTTCACGCCACTACGCTGACCACGCAAACCAGTCTTATACAGACTAGTCTTGTAAAGTCCAACAAAAAGCTAGTTAGCTTAGTTTCTGCTTACCAGCTCGAACGAAAACGCAAGGGTGATGTATTGTTTTGCTCCAGGTACCACGCAAACTAGTCTCAGAGAAGCGCCAGAGGAGATGGCTGCCGTTTTACGGGCTCCTAACCAATTGTGCAATTGTAACTTATTTTGTACATAATGTTTCTGCCACTGTCTCTTATGACCAAAAAGAGCTTCTGGATATCAGGACAGCGATTACTCACCTCGTACTGGACGAAGATTTTTTATTTAACGAGTCAGACGCGAAGGATTTTCTTCAGACACCCGACAAGGCCCAAATCCCCGTCATTCGCATGATAAAAAGACGGAGATATCGTGGACGTAGGTCGGGGTGCCTTGTAAGGATCTGACGGCGAGTGGGTAATCTGCCTCTACCATCAGTCCTATTGGCCAACGTACAATCATTGGATAACAAAATAGACGAACTAAGATCATGGATATCCACCGGTACATTAAAAGCTGTAATATCTTATGTTTCACCGAGTCATGGCTGAACGACGACATGGATAACATACAGCTGGCGGATTGGTAAGATAGAAAAGCTGCCTCCGGTAAGACAAGGGATGGTGGTCTGTGTATATTTGTAAACAACAGCTGGTGCACAAAATCTAATATTAAGGAAGTATCAAGGTTTTGCTCACCTGAGGTAGAGTATCTCATGATAAGCTGTAGACCACACTATTTACCAAGAGAGTTTTCATCTATATTTTTTGTAACTGTCTATTTACCACCACAAACCAATGCTGGCACTAAGACCGCACTCAATGAGCTTTATAAGGCCATAAGCAAACAGGAAAACGCTCATCCAGAGGCAGCGCTCCTAGTGGCCGGGGACTTTAATGCAGGGAAACTTAAATCCGTTTTACCTCATTTCTACCAGCATGTTAAATGTGCAACCAGAGGAAAATAAACTCTAGACCACCTTTACTCCACACACAGTGATCTGTACAAAGTTCTCCCTCGCCCTCAATTTGGCAAATCTGCCAATAATCTATTCTCCTGATTCCTGCTTACAATCAAAAACTAAAGCAGGAAGCACCAGTGACTTGGCCAATAAAAAAGTGGTCAGATGACGCAGATGCTAAGCTACAGGACTGTTTTGCTAGCACAGACTGGAATATGTTCCGGGATTCTTCCGATGGCATTGAGGAGTACACCACATCAGTCACTGGCTTCATCAATAAGTGCATTGATGACGTCGTCCCCACAGTGACCATACGTACATACCCCAACCAGAAGCCAAGGATTACAGGCAACATCCGCACTGAGCTAAAGGGTAGAGCTGCCGCTTTCAAGAGCGGGACTCTAACCCGGACGCTTATAAGAAATCCCGCTATGCCCTCCGACGAACCATCAAACAGGCAAAGAGTCAATACAGGACTAAGATTGAATCGTACTACACCGGCTCTGATGCTTGTCGGATGTGACAGGGCTTGCAAACTATTACAGACTACAAAGGGAAGCACAGCCACGAGCTGCCCAGTGACACGAGCCTACCAGACGAGCTAAATTACTTTTGCACACTTACCAATTTGCATTCCGCCCCAACAGATCCACAGATGATGCAATCTCTAGTGCACTCCACACTGCCCTTTCCCACCTGGACAAAAGGAACACCTATGTGAGAATGCTATTCATTGACTACAGCTCAGCGTTCAACACCATAGTGCCCTCAAAGCCCATCACTAAGCTAAGGACCCTGGGACTAAACACCTCCCTCTGCAACTGGATCCTGGACTTCCTGACGGGCCACCCTCAGGTGGTAAGGGTAGGTAACAACACATCTGCCACACTAATCCTCAACACGGGGGCCCCTCAGGGGTGCGTGCTCAGTCCCCTCCTGTACTCCCTGTTCACCCATGACTACATGGCCAGGCACGACTCCAACACCTTCATTAAGTTTGCCGACGACACCGACAACGATGAGACAGCCTATAGGGAGGACCTATACCTGGACCCTGATTCTACTGCAGTATATAATCTACCTGGACCCTGATTCTACTGCAGTATATCATCTACCTGGACCCTGATTCTACTGTAGAATAGAATCTACCTGGACCCTGATTCTACTGTAGAATGGAATCTACCTGGACCCTGATTCTACTGTAGTATAGAATCTACCTGGACACTGATTCTACTGCAGTATAGAATCTACCTGGACACTGATTCTACTGTAGAATATAATCTACCTGGACCCTGATTCTACTGCAGTATAGAATCTACCTGGACCCTGATACTACTGCAGAGGTGTTCAATCGTATAGAGACTCGTATGTTCTATATATCCTTCTGGACTATCCTCCTGGATCCTATGCCTGTCTCTTTTCATGTAATATAACGGGAAACATCAGAGCCATGGTTGTGCAGTGGAGGTGTTCTATAGTATAGAATCTATACCTTTTGCAGTATATCTATACCTACTGCAGTGTTCTAGAATCTATACCCTTTTGGTTCTACTGCAGTGTGCTAGAATCTATATGCTTTTGGTTCTACTGCAGTGTTTGTCACGCCCTGGCTCTGGGGACTCTTTAATGTTGAGCCAGGGTGTTAGTTTCTATGTTTTGTGTTTCTATGTTGGCCGGGGTGGTTCTCAATCAGAGGCAACGTGAATCAGCTGTTGCTTGTTGTCTCTGATTGGGAACCATACTTAGGTAGTCGTTTGGCATTTGTGTGGTGTGGTATCTTGTTCCGTGTATGGTTAGTGTTTGTTACCAAGGACTTCCCGTATCGTTTTGTTGTTTTTGTTCGTGTGGTGAAATATAAATAAAAGATGTTCGCATTCAACGCTGCGCATTGGCCCGTTTCTTCAAATGACGATCGTGACAGAAGATACCACCTCGACTGGGTCAAGCAGCGTGAAGAGGAGAGAGGTTGGACTTGGGAGCAGAGGATGGAGAGTCTGGCGAGAGCCATGGAGGCCATATCCACGGGGGAGAGACAAGCCCAATAAATTTTTAGGGGGGGGGCTCACACCGTGGACGACGGGGCTGCTGGAGGCAGATAAGGGGCGAGTTTGTGGACAAGGAGAGAAGGCCACCGGGTTACGGGAGCCATTGGTGAATAGAGGGAAGGAAAGTGTAGAGGCACAGCGAGAGGTACTGAAGTGTGTTGCCAGTCCGGTCCGGCCCGTTCCTGATACCCGTATAAGGCCAGTGGTGTGTGTTCCCAGTGCGGTCCGGCCTGTTCCTGTCCCTCGCACCAAGCCTGTGATGCACGTCGCCAGCCCGGCCTGGCCTGTTCCTGCCCCTCGCACCAAGCCTATGGTGCGCGTCGCCAGCCCGGCCCGGCCTGTTCCTGCCCCTCGCACCAAGCCAATGGTGCGCGTCGCCAGTCCGGTCCGGCCTGTTCCTGCTCCCCGCACCAAGTCAATGGTGCGCGTCGCCAGCCCGGCCCGGCCTGTTCCTGCTCCCCGCACCAAGCCTATGGTGCGCGTCGCCAGCCCGGCCCGGCCTGTTCCTGCTCCCCGCACCAAGCCAGTGGTGCGCTACGTCAGTCCGGCACAGCCTGTGCCCGTTTCACAGGTGCCTGGTCAGGTACCGGTCAGCTGCTCCACACCGGAGCCTAAGCAATCCGCTCCACCGATGTCCAGTCCAGCTCCAGCCAGCGGGGCCAGACCAGACCAGGGGCACTACGGGGGGGTTGTTAGAGGGTGGGGGTCACGCCCGGAGCCGGATCCGCCGCCGAGGTGGAATGCCCACCCGGTCCCTCCCCAGTGGTGTTTGGTTGGCGCGGTCGCAGTCCGCGCCTTTGGGGGGGGGGGGGGGGGGTACTGTCACGCCCTGGCTCTGGGGACTCTTTAATGTTGAGCCAGGGTGTTAGTTTCTATGTTTTGTGTTTCTATGTTGGCCGGGGTGGTTCTCAATCAGAGGCAACGTGAATCAGCTGTTGCTTGTTGTCTCTGATTGGGGACCATACTTAGGTAGTCGTTTGGCATTTGTGTGGTGTGGTATCTTATTCCGTGTATGGTTAGTGTTTGTTACCAAGGACTTCCCGTATCGTTTTGTTGTTTTTTGTTCGTGTGGTGAATATAATAAAGTATGTTCGCATTCCACGCTGCGCATTGGTCTACTCCTTTCGACGATCGTGACAGTGTTCTAGAATCTATACCCTTTTGGTTCTACTGCAGTGTTCTATAATCTATACCCTTTTGGTTCTACTGCAGTGTTCTAGAATCTATACCCTTTTGATTCTACTGCAGTGTTCTAGAATCTATACCCTTTTGGTTCTACTGCAGTGTTCTAGAATCTATACCCTTTTGGTTCTACTGCAGTGTTCTAGAATCTATACCCTTTTGGTTCTACTGCAGTGTTCTAGAATCTATACCCTTTTGGTTCTACTGCAGTGTTCTAGAATCTGTACCCTTTTGGTTCTACTGCAGTGTTCTAGAATCTATACCCTTTTGGTTCTACTGCAGTGTTCTAGAATCTATACCCTTTTGGTTCTACTGCAGTGTTCTAGAATCTATACCCTTTTGGTTCTACTGCAGTGTGCTAGAATCTATACCCTTTTGGTTCTACTGCAGTGTTATAGAATCTATACCCTTTTGGTTCTACTGCAGTGTTCTAGAATCTATACCCTTTTGGTTCTACTGCAGTGTTCTAGAATCTATACCCTTTTGGTTCTACTGCAGTGTTCTAGAATCTATACCCTTTTGGTTCTACTGCAGTGTTCTAGAATCTATACCCTTTTGATTCTACTGCAGTGTGCTAGAATCTATACCCTTTTGGTTCTACTGCAGTGTTCTAGAATCTATACCCTTTTGGTTCTACTGCAGTGTTCTAGAATCTATACCCTTTTGATTCTACTGCAGTGTGCTAGATTCTATACCCTTTTGGTTCTACTGCAGTGTTCTAGAATCTAAATGCTTTTGGTTCTACTGCAGTGTTCTAGAATCTATACCCTTTTGGTTCTACTGCAGTGTTCTAGAATCTATACCCTTTTGGTTCTACTGCAGTGTTCTAGAATCTATACCCTTTTGGTTCTACTGCAGTGTTCTAGAATCTATACCCTTTTGAATCTACTGCAGTGTTCTAGAATCTATACCCTTTTGGGTCTACTGCATTGTTCTAGAATCTATACCCTTTTGATTCTACTGCAGTGTTCTAGAATCTATACCCTTTTGGTTCTACTGCAGTGTTCTAGAATCTATACCCTTTTGGTTCTACTGCAGTGTTCTAGAATCTATACACTTTTGGTTCTACTGCAGTGTTCTAGAATCTATACCCTTTTGGTTCTACTGCAGTTTTCTAGAATCTATACCCTTTTGGTTCTACTGCAGTGTTCTAGAATCTATACCCTTTTGAATCTACTGCAGTGTGCTAGAATCTATACCCTTTTGGTTCTACTGCAGTGTTCTAGAATCTATACCCTTTTGGTTCTACTGCAGTGTTCTAGAATCTATACCCTTTTGAATCTACTGGAGTGTTCTAGAATCTATACCCTTTTGGTTCTACTGCAGTGTTCTAGAATCTATACCCTTTTGGTTCTACTGCAGTGTTCTAGAATCTATACCCTTTTGGTTCTACTGCAGTGTTCTAGAATCTATACCCTTTTGGTTCTACTGCAGTGTTCTAGAATCTATTCCCTTTTGGTTCTACTGCAGTGTTCTACAATCTATACCCTTTTGAATCTACTGCAGTGTTCTAGAATCTATACCCTTTTGGTTCTACTGCAGTGTGCTAGAATCTATACCCTTTTGGTTCTACTGCAGTGTTCTAGAATCTATACCCTTTTGGTTCTACTGCAGTGTTCTAGAATCTATACCCTTTTGATTCTACTGCAGTGTGCTAGAATCTATACCCTTTTGGTTCTACTGCAGTGTTCTAGAATCTAAATGCTTTTGGTTCTACTGCAGTGTTCTAGAATCTATACCCTTTTGGTTCTACTGCAGTGTTCTAGAATCTATACCCTTTTGGTTCTACTGCAGTGTTCTAGAATCTATACCCTTTTGGTTCTACTGCAGTGTTCTAGAATCTATACCCTTTTGAATCTACTGCAGTGTGCTAGAATCTATACCCTTTTGGTTCTACTGCAGTGTTCTAGAATCTATACCCTTTTGGTTCTACTGCAGTGTTCTAGAATCTATACCCTTTTGGTTCTACTGCAGTGTTCTAGAATCTATACCCTTTTGAATCTACTGCAGTGTGCTAGAATCTATACCCTTTTGGTTCTACTGCAGTGTTCTAGAATCTATACCATGTTGGTTCTACTGCAGTGTTCTAGAATCTATACCCTTTTGGTTCTACTGCAGTGTTCTAGAATCTATACCCTTTTGAATCTACTGCAGTGTTCTAGAATCTATACCCTTTTGGTTCTACTGCAGTGTTCTAGAATCTATACCCTTTTGGTTCTACTGCAGTGTTCTAGAATCTATACCCTTTTGAATCTACTGCAGTGTTCTAGAATCTATACCCTTTTGGTTCTACTGCAGTGTTCTAGAATCTATACCCTTTTGGTTCTACTGCAGTGTTCTAGAATCTATACCCTTTTGGTTCTACTGCAGTGTTCTAGAATCTATACCCTTTTGGTTCTACTGCAGTGTTCTAGAATCTATACCCTTTTGGTTCTACTGCAGTGTTCTAAAATCTATACCCTTTTGGTTCTACTGCAGTGTTCTAGAATCTATACCCTTTTGATTATACTGCAGTGTTCTAGAATCTATACCCTTTTGGTTCTACTGCAGTGTTCTAGAATCTATACCCTTTTGGTTCTACTGCAGTGTTCTAGAATCTATACCCTTTTGGTTCTACTGCAGTGTTCTAGAATCTATACCCTTTTGGTTCTACTGCAGTGTTCTAGAATCTATACCCTTTTGGTTCTATTGCAGTGTTCTAGAATCTATACCCTTTTGATGCTACTGCAGTGTTCTAGAATCTAAATGCTTTTGGTTCTACTGCAGTGTTCTAGAATCTATACCCTTTTGATTCTACTGCAGTGTTCTAGAATCTATACCCTTTTGGTTATACTGCAGTGTTCTAGAATCTATACCCTTTTGGTTCTACTGCAGTGTTCTAGAATCTATACCCTTTTGGTTCTACTGCAGTGTTCTAGAATCTATACCCTTTTGGTTCTACTGCAGTGTTCTAGAATCTATACCCTTTTGGTTCTACTGCAGTGTTCTAGAATCTATACCCTTTTGGTTCTACTGCAGTGTTCTAGAATCTATACCCTTTTGGTTCTACTGCAGTGTTCTAGAATCTATACCCTTTTGGTTCTACTGCAGTGTTCTAGAATCTATACCCTTTTGGTTCTACTGCAGTTTTCTAGAATCTATACCCTTTTGGTTCTACTGCAGTGTTCTAGAATCTATACCCTTTTGAATCTACTGCAGTGTGCTAGAATCTATACCCTTTTGGTTCTACTGCAGTGTTCTAGAATCTATACCCTTTTGGTTCTACTGCAGTGTTCTAGAATTTATACCCTTTTGGTTCTACTGCAGTGTTCTAGAATCTATACCCTTTTGAATCTACTGCAGTGTTCTAGAATCTATACCCTTTTGTTTCTACTGCAGTGTTCTAGAATCTATACCCTTTTGGTTCTACTGCAGTGTTCTAGAATCTATACCCTTTTGGTTCTACTGCAGTGTTCTAGAATCTATACCCTTTTGGTTCTACTGCAGTGTTCTAGAATCTATACCCTTTTGGTTCTACTGCAGTGTTCTAGAATCTATACCCTTTTGAATCTACTGCAGTGTTCTAGAATCTATACCCTTTTGGTTCTACTGCAGTGTGCTAGAATCTATACCCTTTTGGTTCTACTGCAGTGTTCTAGAATCTATACCCTTTTGGTTCTACTGCAGTGTTCTAGAATCTATACCCTTTTGATTCTACTGCAGTGTGCTAGAATCTATACCCTTTTGGTTCTACTGCAGTGTTCTAGAATCTAAATGCTTTTGGTTCTACTGCAGTGTTCTAGAATCTATACCCTTTTGGTTCTACTGCAGTGTTCTAGAATCTATACCCTTTTGGTTCTACTGCAGTGTTCTAGAATCTATACCCTTTTGGTTCTACTGCAGTGTTCTAGAATCTATACCCTTTTGAATCTACTGCAGTGTGCTAGAATCTATACCCTTTTGGTTCTACTGCAGTGTTCTAGAATCTATACCCTTTTGGTTCTACTGCAGTGTTCTAGAATCTATACCCTTTTGAATCTACTGCAGTGTGCTAGAATCTATACCCTTTTGGTTCTACTGCAGTGTTCTAGAATCTATACCATTTTGGTTCTACTGCAGTGTTCTAGAATCTATACCCTTTTGGTTCTACTGCATTGTTCTAGAATCTATACCCTTTTGAATCTACTGTAGTGTTCTAGAATCTATACCCTTTTGGTTCTACTGCAGTGTTCTAGAATCTATACCCTTTTGGTTCTACTGCAGTGTTCTAGAATCTATACCCTTTTGAATCTACTGCAGTGTTCTAGAATCTATACCCTTTTGGTTCTACTGCAGTGTGCTAGAATCTATACCCTTTTGGTTCAACTGCAGTGTTCTAGAATCTATACCCTTTTGGTTCTACTGCAGTGTTCTAGAATCTATACCCTTTTGGTTCTACTGCAGTGTTCTAGAATCTATACCCTTTTGGTTCTACTGCAGTGTTCTAGAATCTATACCCTTTTGGTTCTACTGCAGTGTGCTAGAATCTATACCCTTTTGGTTCTACTGCAGTGTTCTAGAATCTATACCCTTTTGATTATACTGCAGTGTTCTAGAATCTATACCCTTTTGGTTCTACTGCAGTGTTCTAGAATCTATACCCTTTTGGTTCTACTGCAGTGTTCTAGAATCTATACCCTTTTGAATCTACTGCAGTGTTCTAGAATCTATACCCTTTTGGTTCTACTGCAGTGTTCTAGAATCTATACCCTTTTGGTTCTACTGCAGTGTTCTAGAATCTATACCCTTTTGATTCTACTGCAGTGTGCTAGAATCTATACCCTTTTGGTTCTACTGCAGTGTTCTAGAATCTAAATGCTTTTGGTTCTACTGCAGTGTTCTAGAATCTATACCCTTTTGGTTCTACTGCAGTGTTCTAGAATCTATACCCTTTTGGTTCTACTGCAGTGTTCTAGAATCTATACCCTTTTGGTTCTACTGCAGTGTTCTAGAATCTATACCCTTTTGAATCTACTGCAGTGTTCTAGAATCTTAACCCTTTTGGTTCTACTGCAGTGTTCTAGAATCTATACCCTTTTGGTTCTACTGCAGTGTTCTAGAATCTATACCCTTTTGAATCTACTGCAGTGTTCTAGAATCTATACCCTTTTGGTTCTACTGCAGTGTGCTAGAATCTATACCCTTTTGGTTCTACTGCAGTGTTCTAGAATCTATACCCCTTTGGTTCTACTGCAGTGTTCTAGAATCTATACCCTTTTGGTTCTACTGCAGTGTTCTAGAATCTATACCCTTTTGGTTCTACTGCAGTGTTCTAGAATCTATACCCTTTTGGTTCTACTGCAGTGTGCTAGAATCTATACCCTTTTGGTTCTACTGCAGTGTTCTAGAATCTATACCCTTTTGATTATACTGCAGTGTTCTAGAATCTATACCCTTTTGGTTCTACTGCAGTGTTCTAGAATCTATACCCTTTTGGTTCTACTGCAGTGTTCTAGAATCTATACCCTTTTGGTTCTACTGCAGTGTTCTAGAATCTATACCCTTTTGGTTCTACTGCAGTGTTCTAGAATCTATACCCTTTTGGTTCTACTGCAGTGTTCTAGAATCTATAACCTTTTGGTTCTACTGCAGTGTTCTATAATCTATACCCTTTTGATTCTACTGCAGTGTTCTAGAATCTAAATGCTTTTGGTTCTACTGCAGTGTTCTAGAATCTATACCCTTTTGGTTCTACTGCATTGTTCTAGAATCTATACCCTTTTGGTTCTACTGCAGTGTTCTAGAATCTATACCCTTTTGGTTCTACTGCAGTGTTCTAGAATCTATACCCTTTTGGTTCTATTGCAGTGTTCTAGAATCTATACCATTTTGATGCTACTGCAGTGTTCTAGAATCTAAATGCTTTTGGTTCTATTGCAGTGTTCTAGAATCTATACCCTTTTGATTCTACTGCAGTGTTCTAGAATCTATACCCTTTTGGTTCTACTGCAGTGTTCTAGAATCTATACCCTTTTGGTTCTACTGCAGTGTTCTAGAATCTATACCCTTTTGGTTCTACTGCAGTGTTCTAGAATCTATACCCTTTTGGTTCTACTGCAGTGTTCTAGAATCTATACCCTTTTGGTTCTACTGCAGTGTTCTAGAATCTATACCCTTTTGGTTCTACTGCAGTGTTCTAGAATCTATACCCTTTTGGTTCTACTGCAGTGTTCTAGAATCTATACCCTTTTGGTTCTACTGCAGTCTTCTAGAATCTATACCCTTTTGGTTATACTGCAGTGTTCTAGAATCTATACCCTTTTGATTCTACTGCAGTGTGCTAGAATCTATACCCTTTTGGTTCTACTGCAGTGTTCTAGAATCTATACCCTTTTGGTTCTACTGCAGTGTTCTAGAATCTATACCCTTTTGGTTCTACTGCAGTGTTCTAGAATCTATACCCTTTTGGTTCTACTGCAGTGTTCTAGAATCTATACCCTTTTGGTTCTACTGCAGTGTTCTAGAATCTATACCCTTTTGGTTCTACTGCAGTGTTCTAGAATCTATACCTTTTTGATTCTACTGCAGTGTTCTATAATCTAAATGCTTTTGGTTCTACTGCAGTGTTCTAGAATCTATACCCTTTTGATTATACTGCAGTGTTCTAGAATCTAAATGCTTTTGGTTCTACTGCAGTGTTCTAGAATCTATACCCTTTTGATTCTACTGCAGTGTTCTAGAATCTAAATGCTTTTGGTTCTACTGCAGTGTTCTAGAATCTATACCCTTTTGGTTCTACTGCAGTGTTCTAGAATCTATACCCTTTTGGTTCTACTGCAGTGTTCTAGAATCTATACCCTTTTTATTCTACTGCAGTGTGCTGGAATCTATACCCTTTTGGTTCTACTGCAGTGTTCTAGAATCTATACCCTTTTGGTTCTACTGCAGTGTTCTAGAATCTATACCCTTTTGGTTCTACTGCAGTGTTCTAGAATCTATACCCTTTTGGTTCTACTGCAGTGTTCTAGAATCTATACCCTTTTGAATCTACTGCAGTGTTCTAGAATCTATACCCTTTTGGTTCTACTGCAGTGTGCTAGAATCTATACCCTTTTGGTTCTACTGCAGTGTTCTAGAATCTATACCCTTTTGGTTCTACTGCAGTGTTCTAGAATCTATACCCTTTTGGTTCTACTGCAGTGTTCTAGAATCTATACCCTTTTGGTTCTACTGCAGTGTTCTAGAATCTATACCCTTTTGGTTCTACTGCAGTGTTCTAGAATCTATACCCTTTTGGTTCTACTGCAGTGTGCTAGAATCTATACCCTTTTGGTTCTACTGCAGTGTTCTAGAATCTATACCCTTTTGATTCTACTGCAGTGTTCTAGAATCTATGCCCTTTTGGTTCTACTGCAGTGTTCTAGAATCTATACCCTTTTGGTTCTACTGCAGTGTTCTAGAATCTATACCCTTTTGAATCTACTGCAGTGTGCTAGAATCTATACCCTTTTGGTTCTACTGCAGTGTTCTAGAATCTATACCCTTTTGGTTCTACTGCAGTGTTCTAGAATCTATACCCTTTTGAATCTACTGCAGTGTTCTAGAATCTATACCCTTTTGGTTCTACTGCAGTGTTCTAGAATCTATACCCTTTTGGTTCTACTGCAGTGTGCTAGAATCTATACCCTTTTGGTTCTACTGCAGTGTTCTAGAATCTATACCCTTTTGGTTCTACTGCAGTGTTCTAGAATCTATACCCTTTTGGTTCTACTGCAGTGTTCTAGAATCTATACCCTTTTGGTTCTACTGCAGTGTTCTAGAATCTATACCCTTTTGGTTCTACTGCAGTGTGCTAGAATCTATACCCTTTTGGTTCTACTGCAGTGTTCTAGAATCTATACCCTTTTGATTATACTGCAGTGTTCTAGAATCTATACCCTTTTGGTTCTACTGCAGTGTTCTAGAATCTATACCCTTTTGGTTCTACTGCAGTGTTCTAGAATCTATACCCTTTTGGTTCTACTGCAGTGTTCTAGAATCTATACCCTTTTGGTTCTACTGCAGTGTTCTAGAATCTATAACCTTTTGGTTCTACTGCAGTGTTCTATAATCTATACCCTTTTGATTCTACTGCAGTGTTCTAGAATCTAAATGCTTTTGGTTCTACTGCAGTGTTCTAGAATCTATACCCTTTTGGTTCTACTGCATTGTTCTAGAATCTATACCCTTTTGGTTCTACTGCAGTGTTCTAGAATCTATACCCTTTTGGTTCTACTGCAGTGTTCTAGAATCTATACCCTTTTGGTTCTATTGCAGTGTTCTAGAATCTATACCCTTTTGATGCTACTGCAGTGTTCTAGAATCTAAATGCTTTTGGTTCTACTGCAGTGTTCTAGAATCTATACCCTTTTGATTCTACTGCAGTGTTCTAGAATCTATACCCTTTTGGTTCTACTGCAGTGTTCTAGAATCTATACCCTTTTGGTTCTACTGCAGTGTTCTAGAATCTATACCCTTTTGGTTCTACTGCAGTGTTCTAGAATCTATACCCTTTTGGTTCTACTGCAGTGTTCTAGAATCTATACCCTTTTGGTTCTACTGCAGTCTTCTAGAATCTATACCCTTTTGGTTATACTGCAGTGTTCTAGAATCTATACCCTTTTGAATCTACTGCAGTGTGCTAGAATCTATACCAGTTTGGTTCTACTGCAGTGTTCTAGAATCTATACCCTTTTGGTTCTACTGCAGTGTTCTAGAATCTATACCCTTTTGGTTCTACTGCAGTTTTCTAGAATCTATACCCTTTTGGTTCTACCACAGTGTTCTAGAATCTATACCCTTTTGGTTCTACTGCAGTGTTCTAGAATCTATACCCTTTTGGTTCTACTGCAGTGTTCTAGAATCTATACCCTTTTGATTCTACTGCAGTGTTCTATAATCTAAATGCTTTTGGTTCTACTGCAGTTTTCTAGAATCTATACCCTTTTGATTATACTGCAGTGTTCTAGAATCTAAATGCTTTTGGTTCTACTGCAGTGTTCTAGAATCTATACCCTTTTGATTCTACTGCAGTGTTCTAGAATCTAAATGCTTTTGGTTCTACTGCAGTGTTCTAGAATCTATACCCTTTTGGTTCTTCTGCAGTGTTCTAGAATCTAAATGCTTTTGGTTCTACTGCAGTGTTCTAGAATCTATACCCTTTTGGTTCTACTGCAGTGTTCTAGAATCTATACCCTTTTGGTTCTACTGCAGTGTTCTAGAATCTATACCCTTTTGGTTCTACTGCAGTGTTCTAGAATCTATACCCTTTTGGTTCTACTGCAGTGTGCTAGAATCTATACCCTTTTGGTTCTACTGCAGTGTTCTAGAATCTATACCCTTTTGATTATACTGCAGTGTTCTAGAATCTATACCCTTTTGGTTCTACTGCAGTGTTCTAGAATCTATACCCTTTTGGTTCTACTGCAGTGTTCTAGAATCTATACCCTTTTGGTTCTACTGCAGTGTTCTAGAATCTATACCCTTTTGATTCTACTGCAGTGTTCTAGAATCTATACCCTTTTGGTTCTACTGCAGTGTTCTAGAATCTATAACCTTTTGGTTCTACTGCAGTGTTCTATAATCTATACCCTTTTGATTCTACTGCAGTGTTCTAGAATCTAAATGCTTTTGGTTCTACTGCAGTGTTCTAGAATCTATACCCTTTTGGTTCTACTGCATTGTTCTAGAATCTATACCCTTTTGGTTCTACTGCAGTGTTCTAGAATCTATACCCTTTTGGTTCTACTGCAGTGTTCTAGAATCTATACCCTTTTGGTTCTATTGCAGTGTTCTAGAATCTATACCCTTTTGATGCTACTGCAGTGTTCTAGAATCTAAATGCTTTTGGTTCTACTGCAGTGTTCTAGAATCTATACCCTTTTGATTATACTGCAGTGTTCTAGAATCTATACCCTTTTGGTTCTACTGCAGTGTTCTAGAATCTATACCCTTTTGGTTCTACTGCAGTGTTCTAGAATCTATACCCTTTTGGTTCTACTGCAGTGTTCTAGAATCTATACCCTTTTGGTTCTACTGCAGTGTTCTAGAATATATACCCTTTTGGTTCTACTGCAGTCTTCTAGAATCTATACCCTTTTGGTTATACTGCAGTGTTCTAGAATCTATACCCTTTTGAATCTACTGCAGTGTGCTAGAATCTATACCCGTTTGGTTCTACTGCAGTGTTCTAGAATCTATACCCTTTTGGTTCTACTGCAGTGTTCTAGAATCTATACCCTTTTGGTTCTACTGCAGTTTTCTAGAATCTATACCCTTTTGGTTCTACTGCAGTGTTCTAGAATCTATACCCTTTTGGTTCTACTGCAGTGTTCTAGAATCTATACCCTTTTGATTCTACTGCAGTGTTCTATAATCTAAATGCTTTTGGTTCTACTGCAGTGTTCTAGAATCTATACCCTTTTGATTATACTGCAGTGTTCTAGAATCTAAATGCTTTTGGTTCTACTGCAGTGTTCTAGAATCTATACCCTTTTGATTCTACTGCAGTGTTCTAGAATCTAAATGCTTTTGGTTCTACTGCAGTGTTCTAGAATCTATACCCTTTTGGTTCTTCTGCAGTGTTCTAGAATCTAAATGCTTTTGGTTCTACTGCAGTGTTCTAGAATCTATACCCTTTTGATTCTACTGCAGTGTTCTAGAATATAAATGCTTTTGGTTCTACTGTAGTGTTCTAGAATCTATACCCTTTTGGTTCTACTGCAGTGTTCTAGAATCTATACCCTTTTGGTTCTACTGCAGTGTTCTAGAATCTATACCCTTTTTATTCTACTGCAGTGTGCTAGAATCTATACCCTTTTGGTTCTACTGCAGTGTTCTAGAATCTAAATGCTTTTGGTTCTACTGCAGTGTTCTAGAATCTATACCCTTTTGGTTCTACTGCAGTGTTCTAGAATCTATACCCTTTTGGTTCTACTGCAGTGTTCTAGAATCTATACCCTTTTGGTTCTACTGCAGTGTTCTAGAATCTATACCCTTTTGGTTCTACTGCAGTGTTCTAGAATCTATACCCTTTTGGTTCTACTGCAGTGTTCTAGAATCTATACCCTTTTGGTTCTACTGCAGTGTTCTAGAATCTATACCCTTTTGGTTCTACTGCAGTGTTCTAGAATCTATACCCTTTTGGCTCTACTGCAGTGTTCTAGAATCTATACCCTTTTGAATCTACTGCAGTGTGCTAGAATCTATACCCTTTTGGTTCTACAGCAGTGTTCTAGAATCTATACCCTTTTGGTTCTACTGCAGTGTTCTAGAATCTATACCCTTTTGGTTCTACTGCAGTGTTCTAGAATCTATACCCTTTTGGTTCTACTGCAGTGTTCTAGAATCTATACCCTTTTGAATCTACAGCAGTGTTCTAGAATCTATACCCTTTTGGTTCTACTGCAGTGTGCTAGAATCTATACCCTTTTGGTTCTACTGCAGTGTTCTAGAATCTATACCCTTTTGGTTCTACTGCAGTGTTCTAGAATCTATACCCTTTTGGTTCTACTGCAGTGTTCTAGAATCTATACCCTTTTGGTTGTACTGCAGTGTTCTAGAATCTATACCCTTTTGGTTCTACTGCAGTGTTCTAGAATCTATACCCTTTTGGTTCTACTGCAGTGTGCTAGAATCTATACCCTTTTGGTTCTACTGCAGTGTTCTAGAACCTATACCCTTTTGATTATACTGCAGTGTTCTAGAATCTATACCCTTTTGGTTCTACTGCAGTGTTCTAGAATCTATACCCTTTTGGTTCTACTGCAGTGTTCTAGAATCTATACCCTTTTGGTTCTACTGGAGTGTTCTAGAATCTATACCCTTTTGGTTCTACTGCAGTGTTCTAGAATCTATACCCTTTTGGTTCTACTGCAGTGTTCTAGAATCTATACCCTTTTGGTTCTACTGCAGTGTTCTAGAATCTATACCCTTTTGGTTCTACTGCAGTGTTCTAGAATCTATACCCTTTTGATTCTACTGCAGTGTTCTAGAATCTAAATGCTTTTGGTTCTACTGCAGTGTTCTAGAATCTATACCCTTTTGGTTCTACTGCAGTGTTCTAGAATCTATACCCTTTTGGTTCTACTGCAGTGTTCTAGAATCTATACCCTTTTGGTTCTACTGCAGTGTTCTAGAATCTATACCCTTTTGGTTCTACTGCAGTGTTCTAGAATCTATACCCTTTTGGTTCTACTGCAGTGTTCTAGAATCTATACCCTTTTGGTTCTACTGCAGTGTTCTAGAATCTATACCCTTTTGGTTCTACTGCAGTTTTCTAGAATCTATACCCTTTTGGTTCTACTGCAGTCTTCTAGAATCTATACCCTTTTGGTTATACTGCAGTGTTCTAGAATCTATACCCTTTTGATTCTACTGCAGTGTGCTAGAATCTATACCCTTTTGGTTCTACTGCAGTGTTCTAGAATCTATACCCTTTTGGTTCTACTGCAGTGTTCTAGAATCTGTACCCTTTTGGTTCTACTGCAGTGTTCTAGAATCTATACCCTTTTGGTTCTACTGCAGTGTTCTAGAATCTATACCCTTTTGGTTCTACTGCAGTGTTCTAGAATCTATACCCTTTTGGTTCTACTGCAGTGTTCTAGAATCTATACCTTTTTGATTCTACTGCAGTGTTCTATAATCTAAATGCTTTTGGTTCTACTGCAGTGTTCTAGAATCTATACCCTTTTGATTATACTGCAGTGTTCTAGAATCTAAATGCTTTTGGTTCTACTGCAGTGTTCTAGAATCTATACCCTTTTGATTCTACTGCAGTGTTCTAGAATCTAAATGCTTTTGGTTCTACTGCAGTGTTCTAGAATCTATACCCTTTTGGTTCTTCTGCAGTGTTCTAGAATCTAAATGCTTTTGGTTCTACTGCAGTGTTCTAGAATCTATACCCTTTTGATTCTACTGCAGTGTTCTAGAATATAAATGCTTTTGGTTCTACTGCAGTGTGCTGGAATCTATACCCTTTTGGTTCTACTGCAGTGTTCTAGAATCTATACCCTTTTGGTTCTACTGCAGTGTTCTAGAATCTATACCCTTTTGGTTCTACTGCAGTGTTCTAGAATCTATACCCTTTTGGTTCTACTGCAGTGTTCTAGAATCTATACCCTTTTGAATCTACTGCAGTGTTCTAGAATCTATACCCTTTTGGTTCTACTGCAGTGTGCTAGAATCTATACCCTTTTGGTTCTACTGCAGTGTTCTAGAATCTATACCCTTTTGGTTCTACTGCAGTGTTCTAGAATCTATACCCTTTTGGTTCTACTGCAGTGTTCTAGAATCTATACCCTTTTGGTTCTACTGCAGTGTTCTAGAATCTATACCCTTTTGGTTCTACTGCAGTGTTCTAGAATCTATACCCTTTTGGTTCTACTGCAGTGTGCTAGAATCTATACCCTTTTGGTTCTACTGCAGTGTTCTAGAATCTATACCCTTTTGATTCTACTGCAGTGTTCTAGAATCTATGCCCTTTTGGTTCTACTGCAGTGTTCTAGAATCTATACCCTTTTGGTTCTACTGCAGTGTTCTAGAATCTATACCCTTTTGAATCTACTGCAGTGTGCTAGAATCTATACCCTTTTGGTTCTACTGCAGTGTTCTAGAATCTATACCATTTTGGTTCTACTGCAGTGTTCTAGAATCTATACCCTTTTGAATCTACTGCAGTGTTCTAGAATCTATACCCTTTTGGTTCTACTGCAGTGTTCTAGAATCTATACCCTTTTGGTTCTACTGCAGTGTGCTAGAATCTATACCCTTTTGGTTCTACTGCAGTGTTCTAGAATCTATACCCTTTTGGTTCTACTGCAGTGTTCTAGAATCTATACCCTTTTGGTTCTACTGCAGTGTTCTAGAATCTATACCCTTTTGGTTCTACTGCAGTGTTCTAGAATCTATACCCTTTTGGTTCTACTGCAGTGTGCTAGAATCTATACCCTTTTGGTTCTACTGCAGTGTTCTAGAATCTATACCCTTTTGATTATACTGCAGTGTTCTAGAATCTATACCCTTTTGGTTCTACTGCAGTGTTCTAGAATCTATACCCTTTTGGTTCTACTGCAGTGTTCTAGAATCTATACCCTTTTGGTTCTACTGCAGTGTTCTAGAATCTATACCCTTTTGGTTCTACTGCAGTGTTCTAGAATCTATACCCTTTTGGGTCTACTGCAGTGTTCTAGAATCTATAACCTTTTGGTTCTACTGCAGTGTTCTATAATCTATACCCTTTTGATTCTACTGCAGTGTTCTAGAATCTAAATGCTTTTGGTTCTACTGCAGTGTTCTAGAATCTATACCATTTTGGTTCTACTGCATTGTTCTAGAATCTATACCCTTTTGGTTCTACTGCAGTGTTCTAGAATCTATACCCTTTTGGTTCTACTGCAGTGTTCTAGAATCTATACCCTTTTGGTTCTATTGCAGTGTTCTAGAATCTATACCCTTTTGATGCTACTGCAGTGTTCTAGAATCTAAATGCTTTTGGTTCTACTGCAGTGTTCTAGAATCTATACCCTTTTGATTCTACTGCAGTGTTCTAGAATCTATACCCTTTTGGTTCTACTGCAGTGTTCTAGAATCTATACCCTTTTGGTTCTACTGCAGTGTTCTAGAATCTATACCCTTTTGGTTCTACTGCAGTGTTCTAGAATCTATACCCTTTTGGTTCTACTGCAGTGTTCTAGAATATATACCCTTTTGGTTCTACTGCAGTCTTCTAGAATCTATACCCTTTTGGTTATACTGCAGTGTTCTAGAATCTATACCCTTTTGAATCTACTGCAGTGTGCTAGAATCTATACCAGTTTGGTTCTACTGCAGTGTTCTAGAATCTATACCCTTTTGGTTCTACTGCAGTGTTCTAGAATCTATACCCTTTTGGTTCTACTGCAGTTTTCTAGAATCTATACCCTTTTGGTTCTACTGCAGTGTTCTAGAATCTATACCCTTTTGGTTCTACTGCAGTGTTCTAGAATCTATACCCTTTTGGTTCTACTGCAGTGTTCTAGAATCTATACCCTTTTGATTCTACTGCAGTGTTCTATAATCTAAATGCTTTTGGTTCTACTGCAGTGTTCTAGAATCTATACCCTTTTGATTATACTGCAGTGTTCTAGAATCTAAATGCTTTTGGTTCTACTGCAGTGTTCTAGAATCTATACCCTTTTGATTCTACTGCAGTGTTCTAGAATCTAAATGCTTATGGTTCTACTGCAGTGTTCTAGAATCTATACCCTTTTGGTTCTTCTGCAGTGTTCTAGAATCTAAATGCTTTTGGTTCTACTGCAGTGTTCTAGAATCTATACCCTTTTGGTTCTACTGCAGTGTTCTAGAATCTATACCCTTTTGGTTCTACTGCAGTGTTCTAGAATCTATACCCTTTTGGTTCTACTGCAGTGTTCTAGAATCTATACCCTTTTGGTTCTACTGCAGTGTGCTAGAATCTATACCCTTTTGGTTCTACTGCAGTGTTCTAGAATCTATACCCTTTTGATTATACTGCAGTGTTCTAGAATCTATACCCTTTTGGTTCTACTGCAGTGTTCTAGAATCTATACCCTTTTGGTTCTACTGCAGTGTTCTAGAATCTATACCCTTTTGGTTCTACTGCAGTGTTCTAGAATCTATACCCTTTTGGTTCTACTGCAGTGTTCTAGAATCTATAACCTTTTGGTTCTACTGCAGTGTTCTATAATCTATACCCTTTTGATTCTACTGCAGTGTTCTAGAATCTAAATGCTTTTGGTTCTACTGCAGTGTTCTAGAATCTATACCCTTTTGGTTCTACTGCATTGTTCTAGAATCTATACCCTTTTGGTTCTACTGCAGTGTTCTAGAATCTATACCCTTTTGGTTCTACTGCAGTGTTCTAGAATCTATACCCTTTTGGTTCTATTGCAGTGTTCTAGAATCTATACCCTTTTGATGCTACTGCAGTGTTCTAGAATCTAAATGCTTTTGGTTCTACTGCAGTGTTCTAGAATCTATACCCTTTTGATTCTACTGCAGTGTTCTAGAATCTATACCCTTTTGGTTCTACTGCAGTGTTCTAGAATCTATACCCTTTTGGTTCTACTGCAGTGTTCTAGAATCTATACCCTTTTGGTTCTACTGCAGTGTTCTAGAATCTATACCCTTTTGGTTCTACTGCAGTGTTCTAGAATATATACCCTTTTGGTTCTACTGCAGTCTTCTAGAATCTATACCCTTTTGGTTATACTGCAGTGTTCTAGAATCTATACCCTTTTGAATCTACTGCAGTGTGCTAGAATCTATACCCTTTTGGTTCTACTGCAGTGTTCTAGAATCTATACCATTTTGGTTCTACTGCAGTGTTCTAGAATCTATACCCTTTTGAATCTACTGCAGTGTTCTAGAATCTATACCCTTTTGGTTCTACTGCAGTGTTCTAGAATCTATACCCTTTTGGTTATACTGCAGTGTGCTAGAATCTATACCCTTTTGGTTCTACTGCAGTGTTCTAGAATCTATACCCTTTTGGTTCTACTGCAGTGTTCTAGAATCTATACCCTTTTGGTTCTACTGCAGTGTTCTAGAATCTATACCCTTTTGGTTCTACTGCAGTGTTCTAGAATCTATACCCTTTTGGTTCTACTGCAGTGTGCTAGAATCTATACCCTTTTGGTTCTACTGCAGTGTTCTAGAATCTATACCCTTTTGATTATACTGCAGTGTTCTAGAATCTATACCCTTTTGGTTCTACTGCAGTGTTCTAGAATCTATACCCTTTTGGTTCTACTGCAGTGTTCTAGAATCTATACCCTTTTGGTTCTACTGCAGTGTTCTAGAATCTATACCCTTTTGGTTCTACTGCAGTGTTCTAGAATCTATACCCTTTTGGGTCTACTGCAGTGTTCTAGAATCTATAACCTTTTGGTTCTACTGCAGTGTTCTATAATCTATACCCTTTTGATTCTACTGCAGTGTTCTAGAATCTAAATGCTTTTGGTTCTACTGCAGTGTTCTAGAATCTATACCATTTTGGTTCTACTGCATTGTTCTAGAATCTATACCCTTTTGGTTCTACTGCAGTGTTCTAGAATCTATACCCTTTTGGTTCTACTGCAGTGTTCTAGAATCTATACCCTTTTGGTTCTATTGCAGTGTTCTAGAATCTATACCCTTTTGATGCTACTGCAGTGTTCTAGAATCTAAATGCTTTTGGTTCTACTGCAGTGTTCTAGAATCTATACCCTTTTGATTCTACTGCAGTGTTCTAGAATCTATACCCTTTTGGTTCTACTGCAGTGTTCTAGAATCTATACCCTTTTGGTTCTACTGCAGTGTTCTAGAATCTATACCCTTTTGGTTCTACTGCAGTGTTCTAGAATCTATACCCTTTTGGTTCTACTGCAGTGTTCTAGAATATATACCCTTTTGGTTCTACTGCAGTCTTCTAGAATCTATACCCTTTTGGTTATACTGCAGTGTTCTAGAATCTATACCCTTTTGAATCTACTGCAGTGTGCTAGAATCTATACCAGTTTGGTTCTACTGCAGTGTTCTAGAATCTATACCCTTTTGGTTCTACTGCAGTGTTCTAGAATCTATACCCTTTTGGTTCTACTGCAGTTTTCTAGAATCTATACCCTTTTGGTTCTACTGCAGTGTTCTAGAATCTATACCCTTTTGGTTCTACTGCAGTGTTCTAGAATCTATACCCTTTTGGTTCTACTGCAGTGTTCTAGAATCTATACCCTTTTGATTCTACTGCAGTGTTCTATAATCTAAATGCTTTTGGTTCTACTGCAGTGTTCTAGAATCTATACCCTTTTGATTATACTGCAGTGTTCTAGAATCTAAATGCTTTTGGTTCTACTGCAGTGTTCTAGAATCTATACCCTTTTGATTCTACTGCAGTGTTCTAGAATCTAAATGCTTTTGGTTCTACTGCAGTGTTCTAGAATCTATACCCTTTTGGTTCTTCTGCAGTGTTCTAGAATCTAAATGCTTTTGGTTCTACTGCAGTGTTCTAGAATCTATACCCTTTTGGTTCTACTGCAGTGTTCTAGAATCTATACCCTTTTGGTTCTACTGCAGTGTTCTAGAATCTATACCCTTTTGGTTCTACTGCAGTGTTCTAGAATCTATACCCTTTTGGTTCTACTGCAGTGTGCTAGAATCTATACCCTTTTGGTTCTACTGCAGTGTTCTAGAATCTATACCCTTTTGATTATACTGCAGTGTTCTAGAATCTATACCCTTTTGGTTCTACTGCAGTGTTCTAGAATCTATACCCTTTTGGTTCTACTGCAGTGTTCTAGAATCTATACCCTTTTGGTTCTACTGCAGTGTTCTAGAATCTATACCCTTTTGGTTCTACTGCAGTGTTCTAGAATCTATAACCTTTTGGTTCTACTGCAGTGTTCTATAATCTATACCCTTTTGATTCTACTGCAGTGTTCTAGAATCTAAATGCTTTTGGTTCTACTGCAGTGTTCTAGAATCTATACCCTTTTGGTTCTACTGCATTGTTCTAGAATCTATACCCTTTTGGTTCTACTGCAGTGTTCTAGAATCTATACCCTTTTGGTTCTACTGCAGTGTTCTAGAATCTATACCCTTTTGGTTCTATTGCAGTGTTCTAGAATCTATACCCTTTTGATGCTACTGCAGTGTTCTAGAATCTAAATGCTTTTGGTTCTACTGCAGTGTTCTAGAATCTATACCCTTTTGATTCTACTGCAGTGTTCTAGAATCTATACCCTTTTGGTTCTACTGCAGTGTTCTATAATCTATACCCTTTTGGTTCTACTGCAGTGTTCTAGAATCTATACCCTTTTGGTTCTACTGCAGTGTTCTAGAATCTATACCCTTTTGGTTCTACTGCAGTGTTCTAGAATATATACCCTTTTGGTTCTACTGCAGTCTTCTAGAATCTATACCCTTTTGGTTATACTGCAGTGTTCTAGAATCTATACCCTTTTGAATCTACTGCAGTGTGCTAGAATCTATACCCGTTTGGTTCTACTGCAGTGTTCTAGAATCTATACCCTTTTGGTTCTACTGCAGTGTTCTAGAATCTATACCCTTTTGGTTCTACTGCAGTTTTCTAGAATCTATACCCTTTTGGTTCTACTGCAGTGTTCTAGAATCTATACCCTTTTGGTTCTACTGCAGTGTTCTAGAATCTATACCCTTTTGGTTCTACTGCAGTGTTCTAGAATCTATACCCTTTTGATTCTACTGCAGTGTTCTATAATCTAAATGCTTTTGGTTCTACTGCAGTGTTCTAGAATCTATACCCTTTTGATTATACTGCAGTGTTCTAGAATCTAAATGCTTTTGGTTCTACTGCAGTGTTCTAGAATCTATACCCTTTTGATTCTACTGCAGTGTTCTAGAATCTAAATGCTTTTGGTTCTACTGCAGTGTTCTAGAATCTATACCCTTTTGGTTCTTCTGCAGTGTTCTAGAATCTAAATGCTTTTGGTTCTACTGCAGTGTTCTAGAATCTATACCCTTTTGATTCTACTGCAGTGTTCTAGAATATAAATGCTTTTGGTTCTACTGCAGTGTTCTAGAATCTATACCCTTTTGGTTCTACTGCAGTGTTCTAGAATCTATGCCCTTTTGGTTCTACTGCAGTGTTCTAGAATCTATACCCTTTTTATTCTACTGCAGTGTGCTAGAATCTATACCCTTTTGGTTCTACTGCAGTGTTCTAGAATCTAAATGCTTTTGGTTCTACTGCAGTGTTCTAGAATCTATACCCTTTTGGTTCTACTGCAGTCTTCTAGAATCTATACCCTTTTGGTTCTACTGCAGTGTTCTAGAATCTATACCCTTTTGGTTCTACTGCAGTGTTCTAGAATCTATACCCTTTTGGTTCTACTGCAGTGTTCTAGAATCTATACCCTTTTGGTTCTACTGCAGTGTTCTAGAATCTATACCCTTTTGGTTCTACTGCAGTGTTCTAGAATCTATACCCTTTTGGTTCTACTGCAGTGTTCTAGAATCTATACCCTTTTGGCTCTACTGCAGTGTTCTAGAATCTATACCCTTTTGAATCTACTGCAGTGTGCTAGAATCTATACCCTTTTGGTTCTACAGCAGTGTTCTAGAATCTATACCCTTTTGGTTCTACTGCAGTGTTCTAGAATCTATACCCTTTTGGTTCTACTGCAGTGTTCTAGAATCTATACCCTTTTGGTTCTACTGCAGTGTTCTAGAATCTATACCCTTTTGAATCTACAGCAGTGTTCTAGAATCTATACCCTTTTGGTTCTACTGCAGTGTGCTAGAATCTATACCCTTTTGGTTCTACTGCAGTGTTCTAGAATCTATACCCTTTTGGTTCTACTGCAGTGTTCTAGAATCTATACCCTTTTGGTTCTACTGCAGTGTTCTAGAATCTATACCCTTTTGGTTGTACTGCAGTGTTCTAGAATCTATACCCTTTTGGTTCTACTGCAGTGTTCTAGAATCTATACCCTTTTGGTTCTACTGCAGTGTGCTAGAATCTATACCCTTTTGGTTCTACTGCAGTGTTCTAGAACCTATACCCTTTTGATTATACTGCAGTGTTCTAGAATCTATACCCTTTTGGTTCTACTGCAGTGTTCTAGAATCTATACCCTTTTGGTTCTACTGCAGTGTTCTAGAATCTATACCCTTTTGGTTCTACTGGAGTGTTCTAGAATCTATACCCTTTTGGTTCTACTGCAGTGTTCTAGAATCTATACCCTTTTGGTTCTACTGCAGTGTTCTAGAATCTATACCCTTTTGGTTCTACTGCAGTGTTCTAGAATCTATACCCTTTTGGTTCTACTGCAGTGTTCTAGAATCTATACCCTTTTGATTCTACTGCAGTGTTCTAGAATCTAAATGCTTTTGGTTCTACTGCAGTGTTCTAGAATCTATACCCTTTAAATCTACTGCAGTGTTCTAGAATCTAAATGCTTTTGGTTCTACTGCAGTGTTCTAGAATCTATACCCTTTTGGTTCTACTGCAGTGATCTAGAATCTATACCCTTTTGGTTCTACTGCAGTGTTCTAGAATCTATACCCTTTTGGTTCTACTGCAGTGTTCTAGAATCTATACCCTTTTGGTTCTACTGCAGTGTTCTAGAATCTATACCCTTTTGGTTCTACTGCAGTGTTCTAGAATCTAAATGCTTTTGGTTCTACTGCAGTGTTCTAGAATCTATACCCTTTTGATTCTACTGCAGTGTTCTAGAATCTAAATGCTTTTGGTTCTACTGCAGTGTTCTAGAATCTATACCCTTTTGGTTCTACTGCAGTGTTCTAGAATCTATACCCTTTTGGTTCTACTGCAGTGTTCTAGAATCTATACCCTTTTGATTCTACTGCAGTGTTCTATAATCTAAATGCTTTTGGTTCTACTGCAGTGTTCTAGAATCTATACCCTTTTGATTCTACTGCAGTGTTCTAGAATCTAAATGCTTTTAGTTCTACTGCAGTGTTCTAGAATCTATACCCTTTTGATTCTACTGCAGTGTTCTAGAATCTAAATGCGTTTGGTTCTACTGCAGTGTTCTAGAATCTATACCCTTTTGGTTCTACTGCAGTGTTCTAGAATCTAAATGCTTTTGGTTCTACTGCAGTGTTCTAGAATCTATACCCTTTTGATTCTACTGCAGTGTTCTAGAATCTAAATGCTTTTGGTTCTACTGCAGTGTTCTAGAATCTATACCCTTTTGGTTCTACTGCAGTGTTCTAGAATCTATACCCTTTTGGTTCTACTGCAGTGTTCTAGAATCTATACCCTTTTGGTTCTACTGCAGTGTTCTAGAATCTATACCCTTTTGGTTCTACTGCAGTGTTCTAGAATCTATATCCTTTTGATTCTACTGCAGTGTTCTAGAATCTAAATGCTTTTGGTTCTACTGCAGTGTTCTAGAATCTATACCCTTTTGATTCTACTGCAGTGTTCTAGAATCTAAATGCTTTTGGTTCTACTGCAGTGTTCTAGAATCTAAATGCTTTTGGTTCTACTGCAGTGTTCTAGAATCTATACCCTTTTGATTCTACTGCAGTGTTCTAGAATCTAAATGCTTTTGGTTCTACTGCAGTGTTCTAGAATCTATACCCTCTTTTTTTTTGGAAGCATAATCAAAACTCTCCTGAACCCTCCTATCTCCTATTGGACCCTCATGTCATGTGACATAACAGAAAACAGAGACCCTCTAACCCAAATCCCCACCTTCTATCCCCTGGCAACCAACCAGACACAGAGTTGGCCTCTTTGTGTGAAGGGTAACAGGTTGTAAAAAAATAAGTGTTTCATTAGCTTATCCAATTAAATGCAATAATTTTTTGTACATATATGGTGTTTAGTATTATTATTGCTCCTCACTATATCCATGATCAAACACACGCTACACACACACACACACACACACACACACACACACACACACACACACACACACACACACACACAACCTGATGTTGTAGCCAATAGGCTTTAGAGTCCTTTGTACTAATCCCCAATCTCTCTGATTAAAACAGAAAGAGAAATACACATGGGGGTGCTTTGGCCTCTTATATAGGCGTTACCATGGTAATAGCACCAGGGGATGGGGGCGGAGCTGAGGGGTGGTAGAAGTTAGAGCTGGGAGGGAGGGAGTGGGGAGGGAGGGAGGGAGGGAAGGAGGGAAAGGGAGGGAGGGAGGGAGAGGGAGGGAGGGAGGGAGAGGGAGGGAAAGTGAGGAAGGGAGGGAGGGAGGGAAAGAGAGAGACAGGGTGTGTGGGAATGTAAGGGACTACCAGTTCGATGCTGGTGGGAGGAGGGGAGGCAGAGTGGAGAGGTGCTGACAGCAGGGCCGGCTCCAGGCACAAGTGACATAAGCGGTCGCTTAGGGCCCCCGGGCTCTAGGGGGCCCCTGACCAGAAAACACATATATTATTTTTGGGGGGGGGGGACTGGGGGTGAACTCAGTCAGTGTCTCAACTTACTGTTGAGAGTAAAAATTGTAGAATACACCAGGTGCAAGTTCGCAGTTTGGTCGTGCATCAGCAGTTTTTCTCTTGTTATGTCAGTCACTGACAGTCACTCAATTAGCCATGTCAGCTAACCATTTTTTGATTTGTAAGTTAGTCTAGCCAGCTATCTAAACTGGTAGTAGTCATGGTGGAATACCGACCGGGCACGCAGGGCATGTGCCCAGAGACCCTGACCTCCAGGGGCCCTGACCTCCAGGGGCCCTGACCTCCAGGGGGCCCTGACCTCCAGGGGGCCCTGACCTCCAGGGGCTCTGACCTCCAGGGGCCCTGACCTCCAGGGGGCCCTGACCTCCAGGGGCCCTGACCTCCAGGGGCTCTGACCTCCAGGGGCCCTGACCTCCAGGGGGCCCTGACCTCCAGGGGGCCCTGACCTCCAGGGGCTCTGACCTCCAGGGGCCCTGACCTCCAGGGGGCCCTGACCTCCAGGGGCCCTGACCTCCAGGGGCCCTGACCTCCAGGGGCTCTGACCTCCAGGGGCCCTGACCTCCAGGGGGCCCTGACCTCCAGGGGCTCTGACCTCCAGGGGCCCTGACCTCCAGGGGGCCCCATTGATTTTGTTAGTCACTCCGACTCAGACATCATTAACATGGCAAAATGTGTAGAATTGCAGGAAATTAGCTTCAAAACTGCAGAAAGTTCTCTCCGCCTCACGGCAAAATGAGTAGAATTGCATGAAATGTGTTATAAAATTACACAATTTTCTCTCTGCCCCATGGCAAAATGTGTAGAACTGCAGGAAACGTACTTTAAAACATAAAACATAAGCTTGCTTGGTGGGGCAGCCCCCTCAACCAAATCTCGCTCAGGGGCCCAAAAAAGACTAGACCCCCCCCTCTCTCTATCTCCCTCTCTTTCCTTCTCCCCACTCTCAATTTCTCTCTCTCTTCTCTCTCTCTCTCTCTCTCTCTCTCTCTCTCTTCTCTCTCTCCGCTCTCTCTCTCACTCTCTCCTCTCTCTCTCCCTCTCTCTCTCTCTCTCCTCTCTCTCTCTCTTTCTCTTCTCTCTCTCTCACTCTCTCCTCTCTCTTCTCTCTCGCTCTCTCCTCTCTCTCTCTCTCTCTCTTCTCTCTCTCTCTTTCTCTCTCTCTTCTCTCTCTCTCGCTCTCTCTTCTCTCTCTCTCTCTCTCTTCTCTCTCTCTCTCTCTCTCTCTCTCTCTCTCTCTCTTTCTCTCTCTCTCTCTCGCTCTCTCCTCTCTCTTCTCTCTCGCTCTCTCCTCTTTCTTTCTTTCTCTCTCTCTCTCTCTCTCTCTCTCTCTCTATCTTTCTTTCTCTTTCTCTCTCTCGCTCTCTCCTCTCTCTTCTGTCTCGCTCTCTCGTCTTTCTTTCTTTCTCTCTCTCTTCTCTCTCTCCCGCTCTCTCCTCTCTCTCTCTCTCTCTCTCTCTCTCTCTCTCTCTCTCTCTCTCTCTCTCTCTCTCTCCCTTTTTCTCTCTCTCTCTCTCTCTGTCCAGCTTTACTCTTCCCACAGGTTAGACTGGCACCAGTCCTGTACTATTTGGTCGCATGCTTTTTAACAGAAAAGACAATCTGCCAACAGTTATCTAAATTCTAAAGGCCGGCCTGGCAGAGAGGACTGCGCCAGGCTTACCGCAATGAATGCAGATCTCTGCATGCGTCCCAAATGGCACCCTATTCAGTGCACTACTTTTGACCAGGGCCCATAAAACTCTAATGAAAAGTAGTGCACCATATAGGGTATAGGGTGCCATTTGAGACGTAGGGTCCTTTAGCTAGCCATAGGGGAGGTGAGGTGAACGTGAGTGAGATGGAAAAATTACAAACGTGAGCTTTTTATCTACCTATATATTTAAAGGGAACATCTTTACGTTATCTTCAATATTAAACGTCATAATGATGTGTTAATGTGTTACAGATCCTGTTGATGGTGGAAAGGGTGATGACTGTCCTACTGAACACTACTGGCCCCATCACCACCTACAATGTCCTACTGAACACTACTGGCCCCATCACCACCTACAATGTCCTACTGAACACTACTGGCCCCATCACCACCTACAATGTCCTACTGAACACTACTGGCCCCATCACCACCTACAATGTCCTACTGAACACTGCTGGCCCCATCACCACCTACAATGTCCTACTGAACACTACTGGCCCCATCACCACCTACAATGTCCTACTGAACACTACTGGCCCCATCCCCACCTACAATGTCCTACTGAACACTACTGGCCCCATCACCACCTACAATGTCCTACTGAACACTACTGGCCCCATCCCCACCTACAATGTCCTACTGAACACTACTGGCCCCATCACCACCTACAATGTCCTACTGAACACTACTGGCCCCATCCCCACCTACAATGTCCTACTGAACAGTGACCTACAGAACTCTCCTACATGATGTCCTATAGAACACTCCAAACTGACCTACTAGATCTAGCCCTACTCCTAGCTGTCCCTGAACTAACCCTACTCCTAGCTGTCCCTGAACTAGCCCTACTCCTAGCTGTCCCTGAACTAGCCCTACTCCTAGCTGTCCCTGAACTAGCCCTACTCCTACCTGTCCTTGAACTAGCCCTACTCCTAGCTGTCCCTGAACTAGCCCTACTCCTAGCTGTCCCTGAACTAGCCCTACTCCTAGCTGTCCCTGAACTAGCCCTACTCCTAGCTGTCCCTGAACTAGCCCTACTCCTAGCTGTCCCTGAACTAGCCCTACTCCTAGCTGTCCCTGAACTAGCCCTACTCATAGCTGTCCCTGAACTAGCCCTACTCCTAGCTGTCCCTGAACTAGCCCTACTCCTAGCTGTCCCTGAACTAGCCCTACTCCTAGCTGTCCCTGAAATAGCCCTACTCCTAGCTGTCCCTGATCTAGCCCTACTCCTAGCTGTCCCTGAAATAGCCCTACTCCTAGCTGTCCCTGATCTAGCCCTACTCCTAGCTGTCCCTGAACTAGCCTAATGTAGGGGGTCATATAGGGCTCTAATGTAGGGGGTCATATAGGGCTCTAATGGTAGGGGGTCATATAGGGCTCTAATGTAGGGGGTCATATAGGGCTCTAATGTAGGGGGTCATATAGGGCTCTAATGTAGGGGGTCATATAGGGCTCTAATGTAGGGGGTCATATAGGGCTCTAATGTAGGGGGTCATATAGGGCTCTAATGTAGGGGGTCATATAGGGCTCTAATGTAGGGGGTCATATAGGGCTCTAATGTAGGGGGTCATATAGGGCTCTAATGTAGGGGGTCGTATAAGGCTCTAATGTAGGGGGTCATATAGGGCTCTAATGTAGGGGGTCATATAGGGCTCTAATGTAGGGGGTCATATAGGGCTCTAATGTAGGGGGTCATATAGGGCTCTAATGTAGGGGGTCATATAGGGCTCTAATGTAGGGGGTCATATAGGGCTCTAATGTAGGGGGTCATATAGGGCTCTAATACGACATCCGATCCTCGTTTGTTAAGTCAAATGACACTGCTGGTCCTGCTCACACTGCCCTACACTATGCTTTGACTTCTTTCTCCCCTCTCTCTCCAGATGAAATATTGCGATTTGTGAAGGCCGGCCGCCCAACAACCTGCCCGCTTGACCCTATCCCCTCCTCTCTTCTCCAGACCATTTCCGGAGACCTTCTCCCTTACCTCACCTCGCTCATCAACTCATCCTTGACCTCTGGCTATGTCCCTTCCGTCTTCAAGAGAGCGAGAGTTGCACCCCTCCTCAAAAAACCTACACTCGATCCCTCCGATGTCAACAACTATAGACCAGTATCCCTTCTTTCTTTTCTTTCCAAAACTTTTGAGCGTGCCGTCTTTAGCCAACTCTCTTGCTATCTCTCTCAGAATGACCTTCTTGATCCAAACCAGTCAGGTTTCAAGACTGGTCATTCAACTGAGACTGCTCTTCTCTGTGTCACGGAGGCTCTCCGCACTGCTAAAGCTAACTCTCTCTCCTCTGCTCTTGTCCTTCTAGACCTGTCTGCTGCCTTTGATACTGTGAACCATCAGATCCTCCTCTCCACACTCTCCGAGTTGGGCATCTCCGGCGCGGCTCACTCTTGGATTGCGTCCTACCTGACAGGTCGCTCCTACTAAGTGGCGTGGCGAGAATCTGTCTCCGCACCACGTGCTCTCACCACTGGTGTCCCCCAGGGCTCAGTTCTAGGCCCTCTCCTATTCTCGCTATACACCAAGTCACTTGGCTCTGTCATATCCTCACATGGCCTCTCCCATCATTGCTACGCAGACGACACACAACTAATCTTCTCCTTTCCCCCTTCTGATAACCAGGTGGTGAATCGCATCTCTGCATGTCTGGCAGACATATCAGTGTGGATGACGGATCACCACCTCAAGCTGAACCTCGGCAAGACAGAGCTGCTCTTCCTCCCGGGGAAGGACTGCCCGCTCCATGATCTCGCCATCACGGTTGACAACTCCATTGTGTCCTCCTCCCAGAGTGCAAAGAGCCTTGGCGTGACCCTGGACAACACCCTGTCGTTCTCTGCTAACTTCAAAGCGGTGACCCGATCCTGCAGGTTCATGCTCTACAACATTCGCAGAGTGCGACCCTACCTTACACAGGAAGCGGCACAGGTCCTAATCCAGGCACTTGTCATCTCCCGTCTGGATTACTGCAACTCGCTGTTGGCTGGGCTCCCTGACTGTGCCATTAAACCCCTACAACTTATCCAGAATGCTGCAGCCCGTCTGGTGTTCAACCTTCCCAAGTTCTCTCATGTCACCCCGCTCCTCCGCACACTCCACTGGCTTCCAGTTGAGGCTTGCATCTACTACAAGACCATGGTGCTTGCCTACGGAGCTGTGAGGGGAACGGCACCTCCTTACCTTCAGGCTCTGATCAGACCCTACACCCAAACGAGGGCATTGCGTTCATCCACCTCTGGCCTGCTGGCCCCCCTACCTCTACGGAAGCACAGTTCCCGCTCAGCCCAGTGAAAACTGTTCGCTGCTCTGGCACCCCAATGGTGGAACAAGCTCCCCCACGACGCCAGGAGAGCGGAGTCACTCACCACCTTCCGGAGACACTTGAAACCCCACCTCTTTAAGGAATACCTGGAATAGTATAAAGCAATCCTTCTACCCCCCCCCCCCCCCCCCCCCTTAATTTTTTTGGGGGTGGTTGTCCCATTGGCTATCATAAGTTGAATGCACCAATTTGTAAGTCGCTCTGGATAAATGTAATGTAGGGGGTCATATACGGGTCTAATGTAGGGGTCATATAGGGCTTCAGTGTGTTGTACCAGATCAGAACCAGACCAGAACAAGGTTGAACACAGCTTTAATAACTACAACAAGGCATTTAGTTTCATTATTACAACAATATTAGGTTCAAAATTATATTTTGTTTCCCTGCCCTAAAACATGAGGGCATCTTTTCCACAGGGCCACGTGGGTTACATGATTCCTATCATTTCCAGTGAGATGTTGTTTATAGTGAGTCTGATGAGGGTTTCTGGTCCAGAACAGATTATACAGATAACAGTAGCATTGAACCTAGTCTGGTCCCAGATCTGTTTGTGCTGTCTTGCCAACTCCTATGGTCATTGTCAAGCAAGACAGCACAAACAGATCTGGGACCTGGCCAACCTGGTTTCATATCAGATTAAAACATACACATCATATCAATCAGTTTCATCAACTTGAAAATAACAACAGTTTTTAAGTCTCAGTTAGTTAGTGCATACATTATTTTTATTTTTTTCATGGGAATCGAACCCACAACCCTGGCGTTGCAAATGCCATGCTCTACCAACTGAGCTACATCCCTGCCGGCCATTCCCTCCCCTACCCTGGACGACGCTGGGCCAATTGTGCGCCGCCCCATGGGGTCTCCCGGTCGCGGCCGGCTACGACAGAGCCTGGATTTGAACCAGGATCTCTAGTGGCACAGCTAGCACTGCGATGCAGTCAACAACAATCTGTCTGTCGACTTACATTGTGTGTGTTGGCTATATGGTTGATTTACAATTGCATTCCTATTTTAAAGAGTACATCTTTGGTGTCACACAGGATCAGGTTTGAGGATTCTGCCTGTACTGTACTTCATACCATCACGTTGTCACAGTGGCATATCGTGTTGGCTCAATAACTACAGTACCAGTCAAAAGTTTGGACACACCTACTCATTCAAGGGTTTTTCTTTATTTTTACTATTTTTTACATTGTAGAATAATAGTGAAGACATCAAAACTATGAAATAACACATATGGAATCGTGTAGTAACCAAAAAAGTGTTAAACAAATCAAAATATATTTTATATTTGAGATTCTTCAAATAGCCACCCTTTGCCTTGATGACAGCTTTGATTTGTTTAACACTTTTTGGGTTACTACATGATTCCATATGTGTTATTTCATAGTTTTGATGTCTTCACTATTATTCTACAATAGAACATTGTAAAAATAAAGAAAAACCCTTGAATGAGTAGGTGTGTCCAAACTTTTGACTGATAGTGTATATCCGTTCTTTTTCCAACAGTCCTTGAAGCTTTAGCTGTACGACAGTAGAGAGCTGCTATACCTTTTGCAATAAACAATTTCCTTTGAATAAAAATAATTGAAATAAAACAGTTTGAATACAACCAGGCTATGTCCGTTGAAGAGATTGCATCCTAAAGACAGTCCTGACCCTGCTACTGTGGGAGCAGATCACAGGACAGTATTACACTGAGGTAAAGCTACGGTCTCTCTCTCTCTCTCTCTCTCTCTCTCTCTCTCTGTCTTTCACACACACACACATACCCAAACACAATCCATCCCTCCATATATCTCTCTGTCAGTCATCTTTCTTGGCGGAGGCCTCCTGGTCGTGGCGTGTGATGATCTTGTAGACGCTCTTCCTGAAGCAGCTGTCGGAGGTCAGTCGCCGGGCGGTCTCCCTCAGGTCCTCCATGCTGCCGCTGTCGCCACGGGCAACCACGAACGACTGGGAGTGTTTCACTGCAGAGGAAGAGACATGAGTGTGTGTGTGTGTGTGTGTGTGTGTGTGTGTGTGTGTGTGTGTGTGTGCGTCACAGGAGGTTGGTGGCACCTTAATTGGGGAGGACGGGCTCGTGCCATTCCATTCGCTCCGTTCCAGCCATTATTATGAGCCGTCCTCCCCTCAGCAGCCTCCACTGGTGTATGTACTTACACCAGTGGTGTTTGGAGGCCCTGTGTACTTACACCAGTGGTGTTTGGAGGCCCTGTGTACTTACACCAGTGGTGTTTGGAGGCCCTGTGGATTTATACCAGTGGTGTTTGGAGGCCCTGTGGATTTATACCAGTGGTGTTTGGAGGCCCTGTGTACTTACACCAGTGGTGTTTGGAGGCCCTGTGGATTTATACCAGTGGTGTTTGGAGGCCCTGTGGATTTATACCAGTGGTGTTTGGAGGCCCTGTGTACTTACACCAGTGGTGTTTGGAGGCCCTGTGTACTTACACCAGTGGTGTTTGGAGGCCCTGTGTACTTACACCAGTGGTGTTTGGAGGCCCTGTGTACTTACACCAGTGGTGTTTGGAGGCCCTGTGTACTTACACCAGTGGTGTTTGGAGGCCCTGTGTACTTACACCAGTGGTGTTTGGAGGCCCTGTGTACTTACACCAGTGGTGTTTGGAGGCCCTGTGTCCTTACACCAGTGGTGTTTGGAGGCCCTGTGTACTTATACCAGTGGTGTTTGGAGGCCCTGTGTACTTACACCAGTGGTGTTTGGAGGCCCTGTGTCCTTACACCAGTGGTGTTTGGAGGCCCTGTGTCCTTACACCAGTGGTGTTTGGAGGCCCTGTGTACTTACACCAGTGGTGTTTGGAGGCCCTGTGTACTTACACCAGTGGTGTTTGGAGGCCCTGTGTACTTACACCAGTGGTGTTTGGAGGCCCTGTGTACTTACACCAGTGGTGTTTGGAGGCCCGTCTCTGTATCCGGCAGCTCTTAATGCGTCGTGCTGCAGCCTTGTGAAGATACACAGCATTCTTCATAATAGAAGGGAGCTTGGCCTCGATCTCTGCAGCACAGATACACTCCTCAAAGAACTCTGGGTGAAGAACACACATCACATGTAGCTATTACTGAACAAAAAATATAAACGCAACATGTAAAGTGTTGGTCCCATGTTACATGAGCTGAAATAAAAGATGCCAGAAATGTTCCATACGCACAAAAAAGCTTATTTTTCTCAAATGTTGTGCACAAATTTGTTTACATCCCTGTTAGTGAGCATTTCTCATTTGCCAAGATAATCAATCCACCTGACAGGTGTGGCATTACATTTACATTTACATTTACGTCATTTAGCAGACTCTCTTATCCAGAGTGACTTACAAATTGGTGCATTCACCTTATAGCCAGTGGGATAACCACTTTACAATGTTGTTTTTTTTTTTTATCAAGAAGCTGATTAAACAGCATGATCATTACACAGGTGCACCTTATGCTGGGGACAATAAAAGGCCACTCTAAAATGTGCTGTTTTATCACACAACACAATGCCAATCTGTGGCATGCTGGCTGCAGGAATGTCCACCAGAGCTGTTTTCAGAGAATTTAATGTTAATATCTCTACCATAAGCTGCCTCAAACGTCGTTTTAGAGAATTTGGCAGTACGTCCAACCGGCCTCATAACCGCAGACCATGTGTAACCACGCCAGCCCAGGACCTCCACACCTGGCTTCTTCACCTGCGGGACCAGCCACCCGGACAGCTGATGAAACTGTGGGTTTGCACAACCGAAGAATTTCCGCATAAACTGTCAGAAACCGTCTCAGGGAAGCTCATCTGCGTGCTCATCGTCCTCACCAGGGTCTTGACCTGACAGCAGTTTGGCGTCGTAACTGACTTCAGTGGGAAAATGTTCACCTTCGATGGCCACTGGCACGGATGAATCCCGGTTTCAACTGTACCGGGCAGATGGCTGACAGCGTGTATGGAGTCGTGTGGGTGAGCGGTTTGCTGATGTCAACGTTGTGAACAGAGTGCTCGATGGTGGCGGTAGGGTTATGGTATGGGCAGGCATAAGCTACGGACAACGAACACAATTGCATTTTATCGATGGCCATTTGAATGCACAGAGGTACTGTGACGAGATCCTGAGGCCCATTGTCGTGCCATTCATCCGCCGCCATCACCTCATGTTTCAGCATGATAATGCACGGCCCCATGTCGCAAGGATCTGTACACAATTCCTGGAAGCTGAAAATGTCCCAGTTCTTCCATGGCCTGCATACTCACCAGACATGTCACCCACTGAGCATGTTTAGGATGCTCTGGATCGACGTGTATTGACTGAGTGTTCCAGTTCCCACCAATATCCAGAAACTTTGCACAGCCATTGAAGAGGAGTGGGACAACATTCCACAGGCCACAATCAACAGCCTGATCAACTCAATGTGAAGGAGATGTGTTGCGCTGCATGATGCAAATGGTGGTCACACCAGATACTGACTGGTTTTCTGATCCACGCCCCTACCTTTTTTTTAAGGTATCTGTGACCAGCAGACATCTGTATTCCCAGTCATGTGAAATCCATAGATTAGGGGCTAATGAATTTATTTCAATTGATTGATTTCTTTATATGAACTGTAACTCAGTAAAATCTTTGAAATTGTTCCATGTTGCGTTTTTGTTCAGCGTAGTTTATTTCACAGTTAGATCATAGTTCTGTTCCTTGCAGCACTCAGTAGTTGAAATAATTTACTGTAGCTATAACTTGTACATGTTCTATCCAGGAGGAAGGAAAACAACTCACACTGAATTATTCTGGGTTAACTGAACCCCTTTATTACTTATTCTGGGTTAACTGAACCCCTTTATTACTTATTCTGGGTTAACTGAACCCCTTTATTACTTATTCTGGGTTAACTGAACCCCTTTATGAATTATTCTGGGTTAACTGAACCCTTTATAAATTATTCTGGGTTAACTGAACCCCTTTATTAATTATTCTGGGTTAACTGAACCCCTTTATTAATTATTCTGGGTTAACTGAACCCCTTTATTAATTATTCTGGGTTAACTGAACCCCTTTATGAATTATTCTGGGTTAACTGAACCCCTTTATTAATTATTCTGGGTTAACTGAACCCCTTTATGAATTATTCTGGGTTAACTGAACCCCTTTATGAATTATTCTGGGTTAACTGAACCCCTTTATTCATTATTCTGGGTTAACTGAACCCCTTTATGAATTATTCTGGGTTAACTGAACCCTTTATAAATTATTCTGGGTTAACTGAACCCCTTTATGAATTATTCTGGGTTAACTGAACCCCTTTATGAATTATTCTGGGTTAACTGATCCGCTTTATGAATTATTCTGGGTTAACTGATCCGCTTTATGAATTATTCTGGGTTAACTGAACCCCTTTATGAATTATTCTGGGTTAACTGATCCGCTTTATGAATTATTCTGGGTTAATTGAACCCTTTTATGAATTATTCTGGGTTAACTGATCCCCTTTATGAATTATTCTGGGTCAACTGATCCTTTTATGAATTATTCTGGGTTAACTGAAACTGTGGGTAGAAGTGTTTATGGCAGTGTGTTTCTCTATGACTCATGAAGAATGTCTGTGTGTGTGTGTTTGTTTGTGTGTATGTGTGTGTATGTATGTACGTACGTACGTGTATGCGTGCGTGTGTGTGTGCGTGCGTGCGTGCGTGTGTGTGTGTGTGTGTGTGCGTGTGTGTGTGTGTGTGCAGTTAGTGTAGCTCACTCCTGAGGTTGTTGACGTCTCCCTTCATCTTGTCGTCCTTCTCCTTGGAGCGTTCCAGAGAGCTCAGACCTTTCTCCAGGTTCTGTAGAGCCTCCTCTGCCTGCTTCAGCCTCCGCTCCAACTCCACGCGAGACTCGATCTCCGCCTGGGACACAACACAGGTCAGGACACATATTCACAAAGCACCCCAGAGTAGGAGGCATGATCTGGGATCAGCCTTTTTGATAACAATCTGTTTTGTTAACAATGAAAATGAAAAAAAATATTTTTGAATAGGATCTTAAAGTGTTATCGATATATTGACGTCGTTTTTTGTCTATGAGGAGGAACGAGAGAAGCGCTGTCAGATCGAATTAGCGTCATTAAAAAAATCCCCATAAAAATCTGTCAGTTTAAACTATGTTTTTTTTCCCGATGTCGCACTTCCGCCCCCATCTGGGGTGAAAGGTGACAGAGCCAGAGCAGGGTTTGTCAGACCATGAGACATCGCATAGGGCGGCAGGTAGCTTAGTGGGTAAGAGCGTTGTGCCAGTAACCGAAAGGTCGCTGGTTCTAATCCCCGAGCCGACTAGGTGAAAAATCTGTCGATGTGCCCTTAAGCAAGGCACTTAACCCTAATTGCTCATGTAAGTCGCTCTGGATAAGAGCGTCTGCTAAATGACTAAAATGTAAATGTAATCCCGAAAATCGGTCTTATCACAAAATCGTCTGTAGAGACCCCCACAAGCATCTTGGGACTCGTCTGAAGTCGGTACAGCCGATCTGCCAACTTCTGTCTGTAGCGTCCGAACGGTTTGGGCTACACACTTATATGACCCCTCTGTGGAAAGGTGAGACGAACACGTACATGTTGTTTTTGCTCCAGGACGCCCACAGGCCTCACAAGAATGAATGGAAGTACAGTGTATGGAGACTGTTTAGTGCCAAAAATAATAAGGGGTTAAATAAAAAATAAAAAAACAAGCAAATGTTTCCTGATCTTTCTCATATCGTTCAGATATAGAACAGACACTTCAGAACAAACTTCCTTTCGATTTTTTTCGGGGGGGACTATCTGTTGTTCCATGTAATGAATCTGTTATTCAATGCGTTTGTATGGGCTAATAGCAGTAAGGCCAAATACATTTTTTCATTTAAAAAAAATATTTCAAAAAATCAAAAAATCAAATAGCAAAATGATCCTTGGTATGACCCCCCAAAAATACCCCCTAAAGCTAAAGAACACCCTGAACTCGCTCAACGCTGCTATTAAAAACCACTGGCATATTATGTCATCGGACCTTACTCTGCCAGCAGAATTTAAGAACCCACCACTCATTGTATACAGAAGAGGTCGCAATCTACACAACAAGTTGGTCCATGCCAACTGCCAGCCACAAAATAAAATGAGTCATCCTTTTCAACGCCCCCTTCCTCTTCTACGCCCCCTTCCTCTTCTATGCCCCCTTCCTCTTCAACGCCCCCTTCCTCTTCAACGCCCCCTTCCTCTTCAACACCCCCTTCCTCTTCAACGCCCCCTTCCTCTTCAACGCCCCCTTCCTCTTCAACACCCCCTTCCTCTTCAACGCCCCCTTCCTCTTCAACGCCCCCTTCCTCTTCAATGCCCCCTTCCTCTTCAACGTCCCCTTCATCTTCAACGCCCCATTCCTCTTCAACTCCCCCTTCCTCTTCAACGCCCCCTTCCTCTTCAACGCCCCCTTCCTCTTCTACGCCCCCTTCCTCTTCAACGCCCCCTTCCTCTTCAACGCCCCCTTCCTCTTCAACGCCCCCTTCCTCTTCTACGCCCCCTTCCTCTTCAACGCCCCCTTCCTCTTCTACGCCCCCTTCCTCTTCTACGCCCCCTTCCTCTTCTACGCCCCCTTCCTCTTCTACGCCCCCTTCCTCTTCAACGCCCCCTTCCTCTTCAACGCCCCCTTCCTCTTCTACGCCCCCTTCCTCTTCTACGCCCCCTTCCTCTTCAACGCCCCCTTCCTCTTCAATGCCCCCTTCCTCTTCAACACCCCCTTCCTCTTCTACGCCCCCTTCCTCTTCTACGCCCCCTTCCTCTTCTACGCCCCCTTCCTCTTCAACGTCCCCTTCCTCTTCAACACCCCCTTCCTCTTCAACGCCCCCTTCCTCTTCAACACCCCCTTCCTCTTCAACGCCCCCTTCCTCTTCAACGTCCCTTCCTATTCTACGCCCCCTTCCTCTTCTATGCCCCTTCCTCTTCAACGCCCCCTTCCTCTTCTACGCCCCCTTCCTCTTCAACGCCCCCTTCCTCTTCAACACCCCCTTCCTCTTCTACGCCCCCTTCCTCTTCAACGCCCCCTTCCTCTTCAACGCCCCCTTCCTCTTCTATGCCCCCTTCCTCTTCAACGCCCCCTTCCTCTTCAACGCCCCCTTCCTCTTCTATGCCCCCTTCCTCTTCTACGCCCCCTTCCTCTTCTACGCCCCCTTCCTCTTCAACACCCCCTTCCTCTTCTACGCCCCCTTCCTCTTCAACGCCCCCTTCCTCTTCTACGCCCCCTTCCTCTTCTACGCCCCCTTCCTCTTCTACGCCCCCTTCCTCTTCTACGCCCCCTCCCTCTTCTATGCCCCTTCCTCTTCAACGCCCCCTTCCTCTTCAACGCCCCCTTCCTCTTCAACGCCCCCTTCCTCTTCAACGCCCCCTTCCTCTTCAACGCCCCCTTCCTCTTCAACGTCCCTTCCTATTCTATGCCCCCTTCCTCTTCTACGCCCCCTTCCTCTTCAACGCCCCCTTCCTCTTCTACGCCCCCTTCCTCTTCAACGCCCCCTTCCTCTTCAACACCCCCTTCCTCTTCAACGCCCCCTTCCTCTTCTACGCCCCCTTCCTCTTCTACGTCCCCTTCCTCTTCAACGCCCCCTTCCTCTTCAACGTCCCTTCCTATTCTACGCCCCCTTCCTCTTCTATGCCCCTTCCTCTTCAACGCCCCCTTCCTCTTCTACGCCCCCTTCCTCTTCAACGCCCCCTTCCTCTTCAACACCCCCTTCCTCTTCTACGCCCCCTTCCTCTTCAACGCCCCCTTCCTCTTCAACACTCCCTTCCTCTTCTACGCCCCCTTCCTCTTCAACGCCCCCTTCCTCTTCTACGCCCCCTTCCTCTTCAACACCCCCTTCCTCTTCTACGCCCCCTTCCTCTTCAACGCCCCCTTCCTCTTCTACGCCCCCTTCCTCTTCTACGCCCCCTTCCTCTTCTACGCCCCCTTCCTCTTCAACGTCCCCTTCCTCTTCAACACCCCCTTCCTCTTCAACGCCCCCTTCCTCTTCAACGCCCCCTTCCTCTTCTACGCCCCCTTCCTCTTCAACGCCCCCTTCCTCTTCAACGCTCCCTTCCTCTTCTACGCCCCCTTCCTCTTCAACGCCCCCTTCCTCTTCAACGCCCCCTTCCTCTTCTACGCCCCCTTCCTCTTCAACGCCCCCTTCCTCTTCTACGCCCCCTTCCTTTTCAACGCCCCCTTCCTCTTCTACGCCCCCTTCCTCTTCAACGCCCCCTTCCTCTTCTACGCCCCCTTCCTCTTCTACGTCCCCTTCCTCTTCTACGTCCCCTTCCTCTTCAACGTCCCCTTCCTCTTCAACGCCCCCTTCCTCTTCAACGCCCCCTTCCTCTTCAACGCCCCCTTCCTCTTCTACGCCCCCTTCCTCTTCAACGCCCCCTTCCTCTTCTACGCCCCCTTCCTCTTCAACGCCCCCTTCCTCTTCAACGCCCCCTTCCTCTTCTACGCCCCCTTCCTCTTCAACGCCCCCTTCCTCTTCTACGTCCCCTTCCTCTTCTACGCCCCCTTCCTCTTCAATGCCCCCTTTCTCTTCAACGCCCCCTTCCTCTTCAACGCCCCCTTCCTCTTCTACGCCCCCTTCCTCTTCAACGCCCCCTTCCTCTTCTACGCCCCCTTCCTCTTCTACGCCCCCTTCCTCTTCTACGCCCCCTTCCTCTTCAACGCCCCCTTCCTCTTCAACGCCCCCTTCCTCTTCTACGCCCCCTTCCTCTTCAACGCCCCCTTCCTCTTCTATGCCCCCTTCCTCTTCAACGCCCCCTTCCTCTTCAACGTCCCTTCCTATTCTACGCCCCCTTCCTCTTCAACGCCCCCTTCCTCTTCAACGCCCCCTTCCTCTTCTATGCCCCCTTCCTCTTCAACGTCCCTTCCTCTTCTACGCCCCCTTCCTCTTCTACGCCCCCTTCCTCTTCTACGCCCCCTTCCTCTTCAACGCCCCCTTCCTCTTCAACGTCCCTTCCTATTCAACGCCCCCTTCCTCTTCAACGCCCCCTTCCTCTTCAACGCCCCCTTCCTCTTCAACGCCCCCTTCCCCTCTTCAACGCCCCCTTCCTCTTCAACGCCCCCTTCCTCTTCAACGCCCCCTTCCTCTTCAACGCCCCCTTCCTCTTCTACGCCCCCTTCCTCTTCAACGCCCCCTTCCTCTTCTACGCCCCCTTCCTCTTCAACGCCTCCTTCCTCTTCTACGCCCCCTTCCTCTTCAACGTCTCCTTCCTCTTCAACACCCCCTTCCTCTTCTACGCCCCCTTCCTCTTCTACGCCCCCTTCCTCTGCTACGCCCCCTTCCTCTTCTACGCCCCCTTCCTCTTCAACGTCCCCTTCCTCTTCAACGCCCCCTTCCTCTTCTACGCCCCCTTCCTCTTCTACGCCCCCTTCCTCTTCTACGCCCCCTTCCTCTTCTATGCCCCTTCCTCTTCAACGCCCCCTTCCTCTTCTACGCCCCCTTCCTCTTCAACGCCCCCTTCCTCTTCAACACCCCCTTCCTCTTCTACGCCCCCTTCCTCTTCAACGCCCCCTTCCTCTTCAACGCCCCCTTCCTCTTCTACGCCCCCTTCCTCTTCAACGCCCCCTTCCTCTTCTACGCCCCCTTCCTCTTCAACACCCCCTTCCTCTTCTACGCCCCCTTCCTCTTCAACGCCCCCTTCCTCTTCTACACCCCCTTCCTCTTCTACGCCCCCTTCCTCTTCAACGTCCCCTTCCTCTTCAACACCCCCTTCCTCTTCAACGCCCCCTTCCTCTTCAACGCCCCCTTCCTCTTCTACGCCCCCTTCCTCTTCAACGCCCCCTTCCTCTTCAACGCCCCCTTCCTCTTCAACGCCCCCTTCCTCTTCAACGCCCCCTTCCTCTTCTACGCCCCCTTCCTCTTCAACGCCCCCTTCCTCTTCAACGCCCCCTTCCTCTTCTACGCCCCCTTCCTCTTCAACGCCCCCTTCCTCTTCTACGCCCCCTTCCTCTTCAACGCCCCCTTCCTCTTCAACGCCCCCTTCCTCTTCTATGCCCCCTTCCTCTTCAACGCCCCCTTCCTCTTCAACGTCCCTTCCTATTCTACGCCCCCTTCCTCTTCAACGCCCCCTTCCTCTTCAACGCCCCCTTCCTCTTCTATGCCCCCTTCCTCTTCAACGTCCCTTCCTCTTCTACGCCCCCTTCCTCTTCTACGCCCCCTTCCTCTTCAACGCCCCCTTCCTCTTCAACGTCTCCTTCCCCTTCAACGCCCCCTTCCTCTTCTACGCCCCCTTCCTCTTCTACGCCCCCTTCCTCTGCTACGCCCCCTTCCTCTTCTACGCCCCCTTCCTCTTCAACGTCCCCTTCCTCTTCAACGCCCCCTTCCTCTTCTACGCCCCCTTCCTCTTCTACGCCCCCTTCCTCTTCTATGCCCCTTCCTCTTCAACACCCCCTTCCTCTTCTACGCCCCCTTCCTCTTCAACGCCCCCTTCCTCTTCAACGCCCCCTTCCTCTTCTACGCCCCCTTCCTCTTCAACGCCCCCTTCCTCTTCAACGCCCCCTTCCTCTTCTACGCCCCCTTCCTCTTCAACGCCCCCTTCCTCTTCTACGCCCCCTTCCTCTTCAACACCCCCTTCCTCTTCTACGCCCCCTTCCTCTTCAACGCCCCCTTCCTCTTCTATGCCCCCTTCCTCTTCTACGCCCCCTTCCTCTTCTACGCCCCCTTCCTCTTCAACGTCCCCTTCCTCTTCAACACCCCCTTCCTCTTCAACGCCCCCTTCCTCTTCAACGCCCCCTTCCTCTTCTACGCCCCCTTCCTCTTCAACGCCCCCTTCCTCTTCAACGCTCCCTTCCTCTTCTACGCCCCCTTCCTCTTCAACGCCCCCTTCCTCTTCAACGCCCCCTTCCTCTTCTATGCCCCCTTCCTCTTCAACGCCCCCTTCCTCTTCAACGTCCCTTCCTCTTCTACGCCCCCTTCCTTTTCAACACCCCCTTCCTCTTCTACGCCCCCTTCCTCTTCAACGCCCCCTTCCTCTTCTACGCCCCCTTCCTCTTCAACGCCCCCTTCCTCTTCAACGCCCCCTTCCTCTTCTATGCCCCCTTCCTCTTCAACGCCCCCTTCCTCTTCAACGTCCCTTCCTATTCTACGCCCCCTTCCTCTTCAACGCCCCCTTCCTCTTCAACGCCCCCTTCCTCTTCTATGCCCCCTTCCTCTTCAACGCCACCTTCCTCTTCAACGTCCCTTCCTCTTCTACGCCCCCTTCCTCTTCTACGCCCCCTTCCTCTTCTACGCCCCCTTCCTCTTCAACGCCCCCTTCCTCTTCAACGTCCCTTCCTATTCAACGCCCCCTTCCTCTTCAACGCCCCCTTCCTCTTCAACGCCCCCTTCCTCTTCAACGCCCCCTTCCCCTCTTCAACGCCCCCTTCCTCTTCAACGCCCCCTTCCTCTTCAACGCCCCCTTCCTCTTCAACGCCCCCTTCCTCTTCTACGCCCCCTTCCTCTTCAACGCCTCCTTCCTCTTCTACGCCCCCTTCCTCTTCAACGTCTCCTTCCTCTTCAACACCCCCTTCCTCTTCTACGCCCCCTTCCTCTTCAACGTCTCCTTCCTCTTCAACGCCCCCTTCCTCTTCTACGCCCCCTTCCTCTTCAACGTCCCCTTCCTCTTCAACGCCCCCTTCCTCTTCTACGCCCCCTTCCTCTTCTACGCCCCCTTCCTCTTCTACGCCCCCTTCCTCTTCAACGCCTCCTTCCTCTTCTACGCCCCCTTCCTCTTCTACGCCCCCTTCCTCTTCTACGCCCCCTTCCTCTTCAACGCCCCCTTCCTCTTCAACGCCCCCTTCCTCTTCTACGCCCCCTTCCTCTTCTACGCCCCCTTCCTCTTCAACGCCTCCTTCCTCTTCTACGCCCCCTTCCTCTTCAACGTCTCCTTCCTCTTCAACACCCCCTTCCTCTTCTACGCCCCCTTCCTCTTCAACGTCTCCTTCCTCTTCAATGCCCCCTTCCTCTTCTACGCCCCCTTCCTCTTCTACGCCCCCTTCCTCTGCTACGCCCCCTTCCTCTTCTACGCCCCCTTCCTCTTCAACGTCCCCTTCCTCTTCAACGCCCCCTTCCTCTTCTACGCCCCCTTCCTCTTCTACGCCCCCTTCCTCTTCAACGCCTCCTTCCTCTTCTACGCCCCCTTCCTCTTCAACGTCTCCTTCCTCTTCAACACCCCCTTCCTCTTCAACACCCCCTTCCTCTTCAATATTCATGAAATGTACATTGTTATATTTAGTAACACATTTTTATTTTCCTTTACCCTATTTGAAGGGATGTGGGTGGAGCAACTTCTACATAAGAGTGCAAATGACAAACATTCACAAAAGCTCTGACGAAGGCCAAGAGGCAGAGACGTAAAGCTTCAATAAACAACAGTGATACTGTTGAGCAGAGTGCGGGTTTCTCTTTTCTTTTCGATCCTAATGACCAGGGGGGACCTGATTCTAGATTAGCACTATTTCATCGCATATGCAACTAAATATTTAGCTGTGTGACCAGGAGTTTCATTTTGGGAGCATTGTGCGACTAGGGAAAATTCTCCCAGATAATAATTGTTGTAATGATAAGGCTTTGCTGTACCGTTGTACCATTGTTTCCCCGAGTGCCTTAGAAAAAAAAAGCGAGTGCAGATTCAATAGCGTCATGATTGCACCATTACTACAGCAAAAATGGCTTGCTTGTAGCCCAAGGCAGGTCACCCGTGATACAAGTCAGTATTCATTTTACATTTTAGTCATTTAGCAGACGCTCTTATCCAGAGCGACTTACAGTTAGTGAGTGCATACATTTTTTTTTTTTTTTTCATACTTTCCATCCATGGCTGAGGACGTCGGGAGGTGATGTGGAAACCAGCCACTAGGGGGCAACAGTGACCTTGTGGACGGGATAGTGGATAGGCGTAAGCATCTGCCTCTGATTCCAAAAGTTGCAAGTTCCAATCCAGCGATAGAAAGTAATTTTTTAGATTTTAGTTTGAAGCCTATCCCAAACCTTACCTTAACCATTCGGAGTTAATGCCTAAACTTAACCTAACCTTAAAAATGTGGAGTTAATGCCTAAACTTCACCTTAAACACTTCGAAATGTGATGTTGAACATGGATGAACGTCTAATTCTGACGTGAGACTGTGAGGGCTAGTTGTGTAGCCCAACCAGGTCAAAAGATCTGACCCCTCTTAAAATTTGGAAACTACTTGCGAGTCGTTTACCATTTGTTCACACTTTGTTCAGTTACCTCATTGGCTAGCTAGCTAACAACCTGGTAACTTCACCGGTACGTCCAAACATTTGGGGACACAGAAAGAAAGGAAGGATCTCTTCAGGAGATCCATGATCATAGCAATGAATGAATGACAGATCTCTTGCACGTTGTCGTCGCAAACCTGAAGTTCTTAAAGAGACAGTGTACAATTTTTCAATGTAAAGCATCTCAATAGGAAAATAGTCCTTTTACACAATGTAGAAACCTAATATTCCACAAATGACTTTGTAATTTAATTGACAGGTATTCTTATCAACCTTTGATCTTTTATAATAAACTCAGGTCTTTACAGTGTTACATATTAGTTTCTAGGACACAACGTGTGCTTCAAAAGTGTCTAGAATTAATATATGCCCATTATACACTGAGTGTACAAAACATTAGGAACACCTGCTCTTTCCATGACATAGACTGACCAGGTGAATCCAGGTGAAAGCTATGATCCCTTATAGATGTCACCTGTTAAATCCACTTCAATCAGTGTAGATGAAAGGGGGAGGAGACAGGTTAAAGAAGTATTTTTTTAGCCTTGAGACAATTAAGACATGGATTGTGTATGTGTGCCATTCAGAGGATGAATGGGCAAGACAAAATATTTATGTGCCTTTGAACGGGGTATGGTAGTAGGTGCCAGGCGCACCGGTTTGATTGTGTCAAGAACTGCAACGCTGCTGTGTTTTTCACACTCAACAGTTTCCCGTGTGTATCAAGAACGGTCCCACCACCCAAAGGACATCCAGCCAACGGCAGACCAGTGGTGGTCCCACCACCCAAAGGACATCCAGCCAACGGCAGACCAGTGGTGGTCCCACCACCCAAAGGACATCCAGCCAACGGCAGACCAGCGGTCAAACACAGGTAACTGAGGAAAGAGGACAAAGGAGGCTGATACTAGTTGTGCAGAACAACAGATGGGCTACAGTTAGTCAACTGACAGTCCAGTACAACATTGGTGTCCAAAGACCCAAAAGATAATGCATCATTCGTCGTGCCTTGACACGAATGGGGTATGGCAGCCGACCACCTTACAGAGTTCCACTAATTTCAGCAAAAAAACAAGAAACTTCGGTAGCAGTGGGCTATGGATCGAGAACAGTGGACACTGGAGAATTGAAAAAAACATTGCCTGGTCTGATGAATCCTGGTTCCTGCTGTTTTCACGCTGATGGGAGGGCTAGGGTATGAAGAAAACCACATGAGTACATGCATCCATCGTGCCACGTGTCAACATTGCAGGCTGGTGGTGATGGTGTGATGGTGTGGGGTGTGTTTTCATGGCACACATTGGGCCCCTTGATAAAAGTGGAGCAACGTTTGAATGCCACAGGATATCTAACCATCATTGCCAATCAGGTGCACCCCTTCATGGCAGCAGCGTATCCATCTGCAAAAGTATATATTTTTGCCCCCAAGCCACAAGGCTAGGATTGTCCAGGACTGGTTCCACGAACATGACAGTGAATTTAGTTTACAGCAGTGGCCTGCCCGCATAGGCTGTATGTATGTCAATAAATTCAAACTATCTGGTTTTCTGGTGATCCTAAATGTAATGTCGTGCTCCTAAATGTAATGTCGTGCTCCTAAATTTCATGTTGTGCTCCGAACTTTTAAGTTGGGAGTACCAGTGGTAATTTGAGGTCGATTTTATTTTTCATTTAGAGCCCTGTTTGAATAACTGTAACTGTAGCCAATGCAGATAGTCAGGGTAGCTTTTGGTTAACTATTTAACTAACTATTCAGTAGTCTTATGGCTTGGGGGTAGAAGCTGTTCAGGGTCCTGTTGGTTCCAGACTTGGTGCATCGGTACCGCTTGCCGTGCAGTAGCAGAGAGAACAGCCTGTGACTTGGGTGGCTGAAGTCTTTGACAAATTTTAGGGCATTCCTCTGACACCGCCTGGTATATTGGTCCTGGATGGCAGGGAGCTCGGCCCCAGTGATGTACTGGGCCGTACGCACTACCCTCTGTAGCGCCTTAGGGTCGGATGCTGAGGAGTTGCCATACCAGGCGGTGATGCTCTCGATGGTGCAGCTGTAGAACCTTTTGAGGATCTGGGGACCCATGCCAAATCTTTTCAGTCTCCTGAGGGGTAAAAGGTGTTGTCGTGCCCTCTTCACGACCGTCTTGGTGTGTTTGGACCATGATAGTTTGTTGGTGATGTGGACACCAAGGAACTTAAAACTCTCGACCCGCTCCACTACAGCCCCATCAATGTTAATGGGGGCCTGTTCGGCCCTCCTTTTCCTGTAGTCCACGATCATCTCCTTTGTCTTGCTCACATTGAGGGAGAGGTTGTTGTCCTGGCACCACACTGCCAGGTCTCTGACCTCCTCCCTATAGGCTGTCTCATCGTTGTCGGTGATCAGGCCTACCACTGTTGTGTCATCAGCAAACTTAATGATGGTGTTGGAGTCGTGCTTGGCCACGCAGTCGTGGGTGAACAGGGAGTAGAGGGGGGGAGCACGCACCCCTGAGGGGCCCCCGTGTTGAGGATCAGTGTGGCAGATGTGTTGTTGCCAACCCTTACCACCTGGCAGCAAATCCAGGATCCAATTGCAGAGGGAGGTGTTTAGTCCTAGGGTCCTTAGCTTAATGATGAGCTTTGTGGGCACTATGGTGTTGAACGCTGAGCTATAGTCAATGGACAGCATTCTCACATAAGTGTTCCTTTTGTCCAGGTGGGAAAGGGTAGTGTGGAGTGCGATTGAGATTGCGTCACCTGTGGATCTGTTGGGGCGGTATGCGAATTGGAGTGGGTCTAGGGTTTCTGGGATGATGGTGTTGATGTGAGCCATGAACAGCCTTTCAAAGCACTTCATGGCTACCGACGTGAGTGCTACGGGTCAATAGTCATTTAGGCAGGTTACCTTAGTGTTCTTGGGCACAGGGACTATGGTGGTCTGCTTGAAACATGTAGGGATTACAGACTCGGTCAGGGAGAGGTAGAAAATGTAAGTGAAGACACTTGCCAGTTGGTCAGTGCGTGCTCTGAGTACACACCCTGGTAATCCGTCTGGCCCCGCGGCCTTGTGAATGTTGACCTGTTTAAAGTCTTGCACACATCGGCTACGGAAAGCGTGATCACACAGTCGTCCGGAACAGCTGGTGCTCTCATGCATGCTTAATTGTTGCTTGCCTCAAAGCGAGTATAAAAGGCATTTAGCCCGTCTGGTAGGCTCGCATCACTGGGCAGCTCGTGGCTGGGTTTCCCTTTGTAGTCCGTAATAGTTTGCAAGCCCTGCCACATCCAAAGAGCGTCAGAGCCGGTGTAGTAGGATTCAATCTTAGTCCTGTATTGACGCTTTGCCTGTTTGAAGGTTCGTCTGAGGGCATAACGGGATTTCTTATAAGCGTCCGGGTTAGTGTCCCCCTCCTTGAAAGCGGCAGCTCTAGCCTTTAGCTCGGTGCGGACGTTGCCTGTAATCCATGGCTTCTGGTTGGGATATGTACGTACAGTCACTGATGGGACGACGTCGTCGATGCACCTATTGATGAAGCCGGTGACTGAGGTGGTGTACTCCTCAATGCCATTGGATGAATGATGGAACATATTCCAGTCTGTGCAGCAAAACAGTCCTATAGCGTAGTCATGACCACTTCCGTATTGAGCGAGTCACTGGTACTTCCTGCTTTAGTTTTTGCTTGTAAGCAGGAATCAGGAGGATAGAATTATGGTCAGATTTGCCAAATGGAGGGCGAGGGAGAGCTTTGTATGCATCTCTGTGTGTGGAGTAAAGGTGGTCTAGAGTTTTTTTTCCTCTGGTTGCACATTTGACATGCTTTTATAAATGAGGTAAAACGGATTTAAGTTTATCTGCATTAAAGTCCCCGGCCACTAGGAGCGCCTGTTCTGGATGAGCATTTTCTTGTTTGCTTATGGCCTTATACACCTCGTTGAGTGTGGTCTTAGTGCCAGCATCGGTTTGTGGTGGTAAACAGACAGCTACGAAAAATATAGATGAAAACTCTCTTGGTAAATAGTGGGTCTACAGCTTATCATGAGGTACTCTACCTCAGGCCAGCAATACCTCGAGACTTCATTAATATTAGAGATCAGCGCACCAGCTGTTATTGACAAATAGACACATGACGGTGTTGATGTGAGCCATGGCCAGCCTTTACGATGCCATAGCTCTGGCCAAAAGTAGCGCACTATATAGGGAATAGGGTGCCATTAGGCTCTAGCCAAAATGTGTATGCTAGTGTTTGAGGCTCTGGTCAAAAGTAGTGTACTCATTAGGGCAGGGCTCTCCAACCCTGTTCCTGGAGAGCTGCGCTACTGCAGGTTTTCACTCCAACCCCAGTTATAACTAACCTAATTCAAGTTATCAACCAGCTAATTATTAGAATCAGGAGCGCTAGATTTGGGACAGAGTTGGAGAGCTCTGATATAGGGAATAGGGTGCCCTAGCTCTGGTCAAAGGTAGTGCACTATATAGGGAATAGGGTGCCATTTGAGAGGCAGTGTGGTTTACCTTGAGTTCCACCTCGGTCTGCTTCTTGTCCACAGTGAGCTGTGTGAGGGACTGCTGTAGAGTCCTGGACTGACAGGAGTAGAACTCTCTCTCCTGTTGCAGAATTGTGGCACGCTGCTCATTCTCCGTTAGCCTGCGGGGGGAGCCAGAGAACACATACACAGTCACGTAGAACTGTGGGACGCTGCTCATTCTCCGTTAGCCTGCGGGGGGGGCCAGAGAACACACACACACAGACACGTAGAACTGTGGCCCGCTGCTCATTCTCCGTTAGCCTGCGGGGGGAGCCAGAGAACACACACACAGTCACGTAGAACGGTGGGACGCTGCTCATTCTCCGTTAGCCTGCGGGGGGAGCCAGAGAACACACACACAGTCACGTAGAACTGTGGCACGCTGCTCATTCTCCGTTAGCCTGCGGGGGGAGCCAGAGAACACACACACAGTCCTGTGCACGCTCGCCTTGCACACACACACACACACACACACACACACTGTGACGGGCGCATTGCCAGACACACAGTTAGAGGAAAGGTACTGTGCACACTAACACAATCACGTACGTACACACAATCCTGCAGTCCACTCCCCATCCATAGCAGGTCAATACCAGGATGAGTGTTAAAAAGCCTTCCGCCCCGGGCATTCACATCACTTACCTAACCTCTTACCTAATGGATGAATTTGGTAGGCAAATCTATCACAAGGGGATTTTAATATCAGACACAAGCTCACAATGATCTGTTATGGAGAGAAGAATGTCGTTCTGTAGGTCCTAATGTCCAGGAAATGCCCTGTGTGAAACCACAGTGGGCCTTGTTGCAGAGCTCTGCAGTGGGACACTTCATTGAGAGACACCCTCAGTAGGCTTCTCGGTGGAGCTCTGCAGTGAGGCCCTTCATTGAGAGACACCCTCAGTAGGCTTCACGGTGGAGCTCTGCAGTGAGGCCCTTCATTGAGAGACACCCTCAGTAGGCTTCACGGTGGAGCTCTGCAGTGAGGCCCTTCATTGAGAGACACCCTCAGTAGGCTTCACGGTGGAGCTCTGCAGTGAGGCCCTTCATTGAGAGACACCCTCAGTAGGCCTCACGGTGGAGCTCTGCAGTGGGGCCCTTCATTGAGAGACACCCTCAGTAGGCTTCACGGTGGAGCTCTGCAGTGAGGCCCTTCATTGAGAGACACCCTCAGTAGGCCTAACGGTGGAGCTCTGCAGTGGGACACTTCATTGAGAGACACCCTCAGTAGGCCTAACGGTGGAGCTCTGCAGTGGGACACTTCATTGAGAGACACCCTCAGTAGGCTTCACGGTGGAGCTCTGCAGTGAGGCCCTTCATTGAGAGACACCCTCAGTAGGCCTAACGGTGGAGCTCTGCAGTGGGACACTTCATTGAGAGACACCCTCAGTAGGCCTAACGGTGGAGCTCTGCAGTGAGGCCCTTCATTGAGAGACACCCTCAGTAGGCTTCACGGTGGAGCTCTGCAGTGAGGCCCTTCATTGAGAGACACCCTCAGTAGGCCTCACGGTGGAGCTCTGCAGTGAGGCCCTTCATTGAGAGACACCCTCAGTAGGCCTCACGGTGGAGCTCTGCAGTGGGGCCCTTCATTGAGAGACACCCTCAGTAGGCTTCACGGTGGAGCTCTGCAGTGGGACACTTCATTGAGAGACACCCTCAGTAGGCCTAACGGTGGAGCTCTGCAGTGGGACACTTCATTGAGAGACACCCTCAGTAGGCTTCACGGTGGAGCTCTGCAGTGAGGCCCTTCATTGAGAGACACCCTCAGTAGGCCTCACGGTGGAGCTCTGCAGTGGGGCCCTTCATTGAGAGACACCCTCAGTAGGCTTCACGGTGGAGCTCTGCAGTGAGGCCCTTCATTGAGAGACACCCTCAGTAGGCTTCACGGTGGAGCTCTGCAGTGAGGCCATTCATTGAGAGACACCCTCAGTAGGCCTCACGGTGGAGCTCTGCAGTGTGGCCCTTCATTGATAGAATCCCTCAATAGGCCTCCCCATGGGGCTCTTCAACGTGACTCTGCCTTGAGAGATACCCACAGTAGGCCTCACGGTGGAGCTCTGCAGTGGGGCACTCCATTGACAGATACACTGCATTCTTTTTTTATAGAACACTCATGCCCTCTGGTCAACACCAGTTTCCCATCACATCCTGATCCCACTCACTGGTGCTTGTTGATGCATTGGTTTGGCTGTTGGGAAATCAATGCACATTTCCACCTTAATGGTGTTTCTCGCCCTCATTAAACTCTTAGGCAGCCTCAGGACAGTCAGCTGGTGTGACCAGATACAGGCATGCTACATTTATGAAAGTGGACCAGCCGGCCCGGTCACATGCAGCTCCATCTGATCTGAGGTTTGACAGATCCTCTCTAACCAGTTTTACTGCTTCGTGTGTCTTTCATATGGTAGGAGAAGGTTTTTACGCACGTCTGAAATAACAGAAATAAGATCCATGTTCCTCATTGCGCTGGTCCTCTCACCTCTCCTTAGCCTGCTCCTTCTCTCTCTGCAGTTCCCTCATCTGCTCTTCAATGTGTCTCAGCTCCGATCGCAGTCCAGTGTCACCAGGCTGCACCTCCTGCTCCTCCTCTGGATGCTCCTTCTCCCTCAGCAACTCCAGGGTTCGCTGCTTCTCATGGGACAACTCCTGGAGGACCAGATCATGGATGTAACGATGGTGTGTGTGTGTGTGTGTGTACCTGAGTGTGTGTTTCTCCTCCAATTCATTTTAAATACCTCAATAGATTTCTGTAGAAGTGTTGTTAAACTGTTCAGCTCCTCTTTTTCAGACTCCACACCTTTCAGAGACTGTGCTGTGCCGTCCAAGTCCCTGTCAACAACACGGCACACAGGGTAATAGGCAACCAAACTGACCAGTTCAGAGAGCATCAAACCCAACTGTCACAACATTTACATTTTAGTCATTTAGCAGACGCTCTTATCCAGAGCATACATTATTTTATTTTTTTCATACTGGCCATACTGGTGGGAATCGAACCCACAACCCTGGCGTTGCAAACGCCACGCTCTACCAACTGAGCTATATCCCTGCCGGCCATTCCCTCCCCTACCCTGGACCAATTGTGCGCCGCCCCATGGGGTCTCCCGGTCGCGGCCGGCTACGACAGAGCCTGGATTCGAACCAGGATCTCTAGTGGCACAGCTTAGAGTGGCACAGCCTTAGACCACTGCGATCTCTAGTGGCACAGCCTTAGACCACTGCGATCTCTAGTGGCACAGCCTTAGACCACTGCGATCTCTAGTGGCACAGCCTTAGACCACTGCGATCTCTAGTGGCACAGCCTTAGACCACTGCGATCTCTAGTGGCACAGCCTTAGACCACTGCGATCTCTAGTGGCACAGCCTTAGACCACTGCGATCTCTAGTGGCACAGCCTTAGACCACTGCGATCTCTAGTGGCACAGCCTTAGACCACTGCGATCTCTAGTGGCACAGCCTTAGACCACTGCGATCTCTAGTGGCACAGCCTTAGACCACTGCACCACTCGGGAGTCAACAGATGGACCAGAGGATCAAAGAGTCTTATGGCTAAGAGTTTTCACAGCACTTTAGTTAACGCGGTGGATAAAGATGGATATACTAGCTACACGTCTTATATTAAATGCACTTTAAATGTATTAAATGCATCTTTCTTGCTCGTGTGTGGGGATTACTGTATGTTATTTATGAATGTAATATGAATGTTTCCTGTTAAAGATCACAGTTTGTGTTCTCCATAGTTCTCTCTTACAGTTTGATCTGCTCCTGTTCTCCTCTTAGCTCCATCACCAGCTCCTCAAACTTCTGCTTCTCCTCCTCCAGAACCAGGTTCAGACACTCCAGCCTCTCCTTCTGTTCTCTCTGCAGGCTCAGTTCTTCTGTCTCCTCCATCAGCTTATCTGAAGGGACAAAACAGCCTGTTTCCTTGTTGTATATGGCCATTGTCTCCATGTGGGACTGTTAGCATCAAAACTAAACAACAAAGGACTGTCATTCTATGGCCCGTCAGGACTGCCACCCTGAACCATACCTCCCCATGTCCCCTCTCACTCCAGCCCCTCAGGACTGCCACCCTGAACCATACCTCCCCATGTCCCCTCTCACTCCAGCCCCTCAGGACTGCCACCCTGAACCATACCTCCCCATGTCCCCTCTCACCCAGCGCCTCCTCTCTCCCCTGAACCAGGCCCCATGCCTCCTTCCTCCCCATGCCTCCCCAGCCCCTTCTTCTTACCCAGATACTCCTGCTTCTCCTTGGCCAGCTGCAGTCCCTGGGCCTCCAGGCTCTCTATCATGGCTTCTCCCAGCCCATCCCAGCCCTGACCCCGTCCCCAGCCCCTTCTTCTTACCCAGATACTCCTGCTTCTCCTTGGCCAGCTGCAGTCCCTGGGCCTCCAGGCTCTCTATCATGGCTTCTCCCAGTTGGGCGTTCTTCCAGGTGCTGGAGGTTTTAGACACTACGTGTTGAACAGGTCTAATACAGCGCGTGGTCACATAGGTTTTATACAGCATGATCACCACCAACACTATACAACAGTAGGTCACATATTCTACTATACAATTGCAGACCTGGGCAGCTCCCCTATACATGTCTGAGGAGACTAAAGCCCCACTCTGAGATGGACCCTTTACTTAGAGGTAGACTTATAGACTTAACCCCAGCTACCCCTGATAATACAGTTAGTGTGGTCACTTGGATTTAAAGAGGCAGTGTGGTCAGTTGGATTTAAAGAGGCAGTGTGGTCAGTTGGATTTAAAAGAGGCGGTGTGGTCACTTGGATTTAAAGAGGCGGTGTGGTCAGTTGGATTTAAAGAGGCAGTGTGGTCAGTTGGATTTAAAGAGGCAGTGTGTTCAGTTGGATTTAAAGAGGCGGTGTGGTCAGTTGGATTTAAAGAGGCAGTGTGGTCACTTGGATTTAAAGAGGCAGTGTGGTCAGTTGGATTTAAAGAGGCAGTGTGGTCAGTTGGATTTAAAGAGGCAGTGTGGTCAGTTGGATTTAAAGAGGCAGTGTGGTCAGTTGGATTTAAAGAGGCGATGTGGTCAGTTGGATTTAAAGAGGCAGCGTGGTCAGTTGGATTTAAAGAGGCAGTGTGGTCAGTTGGATTTAAAGAAGCAGTGTGGTCAGTTGGATTTAAAGAGGCAGTGTGGTCAGTTGGATTTAAAGAGGCAGTGTGGTCAGTTGGATTTAAAGAGGCAGTGTGGTCAGTTGGATTTAAAGAGGCAGTGTGGTCAGTTGGATTTAAAGAGGCAGTGTGGTCAGTTGGATTTAAAGAGGCAGTGTGGTCAGTTGGATTTAAAGAGGCAGTGTGGTCAGTTGGATTTAAAGAGGCAGTGTGGTCAGTTGGATTTAAAGAGGCAGTGTGGTCAGTTGGATTTAAAGAGGCAGTGTGGTCAGTTGGATTTAAAGAAGCAGTGTGGTCAGTTGGATTTAAAAGAGGCGGTGTGGTCAGTTGGATTTAAAGAGGCAGTGTGGTCAGTTGGATTTAAAGAGGCAGTGTGGTCAGTTGGATTTAAAGAGGCAGTGTGGTCAGTTGGATTTAAAGAGGCAGTGTGGTCAGTTGGATTTAAAAGAGGCGGTGTGGTCAGTTGGATTTAAAGAGGCAGTGTGGTCAGTTGGATTTAAAGAGGCAGTGTGGTCAGTTGGATTTAAAGAGGCAGTGTGGTCAGTTGGATTTAAAGAGGCAGCGTGGTCAGTTGGATTTAAAGAGGCAGTGTGGTCAGTTGGATTTAAAGAGGCAGTGTGGTCAGTTGGATTTAAAGAGGCAGTGTGGTCAGTTGGATTTAAAGAGGCAGTGTGGTCAGTTGGATTTAAAGAGGCAGTGTGGTCAGTTGGATTTAAAGAGGCGGTGTGGTCAGTTGGATTTAAAGAGGCAGTGTGGTCAGTTGGATTTAAAGAGGCGGTGTGGTCAGTTGGATTTAAAGAGGCAGTGTGGTCAGTTGGATTTAAAGAGGCGGTGTGGTCAGTTGGATTTAAAGAGGCAGTGTGGTCAGTTGGATTTAAAGAGGCAGTGTGGTCAGTTGGATTTAAAGAGGCAGTGTGGTCAGTTGGATTTAAAGAAGCAGTGTGGTCAGTTGGATTTAAACAGCTAATCATGGCTACCCAGACTGTTTGCACTGCCCCCCCCCCCCCCATCTTTTTACGCTGCTTAACTCTACCCACATGTACATATTACTTCAACTACCTCAACTAGCCGGTGCCCCCGCACATTGACTCTGCACCGGTACCCCTCTGTATATATAGCCTCCCTACTGTTATTTTATTTTACTTCTGCTCTTTTTTTCTCAACACTTTTTTGTTGTTTTATTTTACTTTTTTTATAAAAAAATAAATGCACTGTTGGTTAAGGGCTGTAAGTAAGCATTTCACTGTAATGTCTGCACCTGTTGTATTCGGCGCATGTGGCCAATAAAATTTGATTTGATTTGATTTGGATTTAAAGAAGCAGTGTGGTCAATTGGATTTAAAGAGACAGTGCATGGTTTGTTTACAGTTAGAGTTAAAGAGGCAGTGTGTAGTTTGTGTACAGCTAGATTTAAAGAGACAGTGGGTAGTAAATAGTGACTCACACTTTGCCAGACTCTTGCAGCATCTCCAGCCACTGGTTTTGTTCTGCCTCATTCTCTGCAGCCAGGACGATGTCACCCTGAGGGAATAATAGAGCATCATCACATGGTAATATACAGTAGCATACATTATCATCACATGGTAATATACAGTAGCATACATTATCATCACATGGTAATATACAGTAGCATACATTATCATCACATGGTAATATACAGTAGCATACATTATCATCACATGGTAATATACAGTAGCATACATTATCATCACATCATGCATACGTCCCATGCGACACAGTTGGTAGAGCATGGCGCTTACAACGCCAGGGTTGTGGGTTCGATTCCCACGGGGAGACCAGTACGAACAATAAAAAAGTATGAAAATGTATGCACTGATGCTAATGACTAGAATTGTAATTTATTTTTTATTACAAACAGTAGCATACATCACACTACAGCATCATCACGACATATACAGTAACTGCCTAATAATACAGAGATGCAGATTTCAAGTATCTATTATTAAAGCAACAGTACGACTAAGTGCTTACAGTGAAGTCCTCGTGATTTATAACCATGGCGAAAGGCATGCCTTGGTCTTCCTTAGGATCCACAACACAGCCTCCTAACGGGATCACACCCTGAGACAGACAGACACATTGGACAACAGGATAAATAAAACAAAATAAAATAAAAACGTTTTTACGCTGCTGCTACTCTGTTAATTATTTATGCATAGTCACTTTAACTCTACCCACATGTACATATTACTTCAACTACCTCAACTAGCCGGTGCCCCCGCACATTGACTCTGCACCGGTACCCCCCTGTATATATAGCCTCCCTACTGTTATTTTATTTTACTTCTGCTCTTTTTTTCCTCAACACTTTTTTTGTTGTTGTTTTATTTTTTACTTTTTTCGTTAAAAATAAATGCACTGTTGGTTAAGGGCTGTCAGTAAGCATTTCACTGTAATGTCTGCACCTGTTGTATTCGGCGCATGTGGCCAATAAAATTTGATTTGGTTTGATTTTGAGGTTAACACGTGCACCATGTTGACTAAGGCTCACCTTGGGGTGGATATTAAAGTATCTGTTGGTCTCAAAGCTCCTCTTCTCATTCTCGGCATAGTAGAGCAGGAAACTCTCCTTGATGATAAAGAATCTGGGAGGATGGAGAACGTGTCATTAGCTAGAGGAGAAAGAGGTACGGCAACACAAGGCTAAAAGAGAGTGAGGTAAACAAACAGGCAAGCAGCAGCCCGTTGACTGCATCCTGACTCAAATCATTCTGGATAACTATGTGTACTTTTACTTGTCTTGACTCGCTTACTAGCTAACCACCGCTATCAAGTCATACCAGCAGAGTCTGACAGAGGTTTGCTAGCGAACCCACACCGCCGTTAGACCTGATGAGGTGTTTCTGCCCATGAGCTTAGATAGCCAACATCGTCTGCAAGCTTGATCAGGGATTTCTATTGGAGAAGCAGTTTCTGCCTATATTCAAACTGTACTGTCTTTGTTGAAACTAACCCAAAACGAAAATAAAATTAGAAACTTTGCCTCCTACACTAACTGAAATAAAAATAAATACTGTGTTAAATGATTGAGCTGGTTAAACTCAGCTTGTTAGAACTGACTGTTTAAAGTTTAAAGAGCGACTGTCCCTAAAAAACTACTAATCCCTTTGAAAACGGCCTATTGTGGCATCGATACGGGTCAGCCACAATAGAGGAATTTGCAGTTCGCCTTCATCATAGAAGTCCCTAATTGAAAGTGATGCAAATGGATACCAATAGTGGAATGATGCCATATTTGGACTAGATAATGCTAAACAAGTTTGGAATGTTGTTATATAAATTCAACAAAAGACAATAATTAGCTAATTTGGCAAGACAACAAAAATAATCACACTGTGATGGATTACACTTCAGAATTTGCTTTTGGGGCATACTTATATTTCACTGTACAGCCTCCACTATGGATTGTGGATCATTGAAATTAGGTATCAGTCTACTCCGTGACACCCACAGAACACAACTGTGACGAGTTTACAATATTAGCGTTATACCTGATATCGCATGTCTCTGAAAGCACTGTGAAATGAGCCACATTAAGCTTTACCAGTCAACCTACTACAGTATTGTGTAGCCTATTAGATATTCATATTGCACTGTCCACCCTTACCTGTGGATTGTGGATCAATGAAAGGGGATAGTCAAAGTCCCGCAATAAGAGCTGAGACATTAATATTTATTTATACAACGGGTGGGTCTAATCCTGAATGCTGATTGGTTAAAACCGCATTCCAGCCGGTGTCTATTCCACAAGTTACCACCGGCTAAATCTATGACGTTAAAATGCCTGTTTACTCTGTTCCATCTGACTGCCCAATCCACTGTCTCGTCAGCCCAGCCGGGCAATTTATAAACTTGATCTCCACTATAAAAAGCATCTAAACATTATCTCACATTTCTTTTTAGACTTACATTTAGTTTTCAACAGCGGAGATTTGTATTAACCTTGTTTCAATATTCAAATTTGATCTCCAGCTGTCCCATAGTAATGAACGTGTCGGGAGTCGGGACGAGACAGGCAGGCAGGCAGCGTTTCTCAGCCAGTCGAAATCATGAATCAGCATCATTTTTATGGATATATACATTTCAATAGAAAACAGGTCAAACTAAACGAAGTGCAGCTAGTTTGCTGTCTTTCCAGCTTCAGTTTGAAGTGATTGTGTTAGCTGTGTTGTTGGCTAGCTCCTCGGAACAACAGTGTCCTGACGAGAGAGCACATTTTCTACGCCAGGTGAAATCGAACCTCATTAGCTCATTGTTATGGATGTATCCAAATAAATGTCACTAGAAAACAGCTTAAACAAATGCAAATGCCGCTACTTCGTTGTTATTCTGGCTGCACTGTTTGACGTGACTGTAAATTAGCCGTAGTTGGCTAGCTAGCAAGCAAGGGATAAGAACGTTGCCAGCCAGTATGGCAATAGAACATTTAGAACGAACGACTGGGTCGCGTCCATAGATACAGAACAAAAAGACTGAACGACTGGGTCGCGTCTCTGGTAATTGAACCGACAGAACGTACGACCAGCCGGCTTGGGTAGCAACCCTAGATTTGTGTCGGGACTATATCAATGACACGTCCTCCATTGTTGCCAGTGTCTCCCTCCACTCCTACGAAAAGGACACGCCATCATGAGGCCTCTGATAGTGACCCGAGTTACTGCCCTGATGACACAGATGGCTTCATCAACAACGACAGGTGATATGTGTTATGTGAAAAGTTTTTATAAAAAATTACCCGGTTTGACAAACTAGTAGGTTAATTCCCCAGCAAAGAAGATACAACTAGTAGAGTCGTTTTGGTTGTGAAGTGCATTAACAAAAAGCTTTGTCCTTCCTTTAGAACAAAATGCAATTTACCAATTGGCTGTCAACACCAATTTATCAGATTGCCTGCTACAGTTGTTCCAGAGATGTCCAGTTTGCAGCTGAACATGCAGCGTAGAGAAGACCAGCGAGGGAGTACCTCATCAGCATCATGCAGACATGCCCTCGCTGTGAGCATTCCTATAAGTATCCGGCCAGCAACCTTCACCTGTCAGCAGCAACAGCTTTCACAGCCTCATCATTTGTACAATTACAGAAGACAAACCACTTCATTACTTTGATACATTTGATAACCCAATTGTGAAACGTCATTTATGTAAACTGACATTATTTGTTGCTTATTTTCTACTTCTTAGATGCATATAATGTCCAGGGTATAACCTAGCCTGGTGGAACCAGCCTGATCACTGGGTTCCCATATAATGTCCAGGGCATAACCTAGCCTGGGGGAACCAGCCTGATCACTGTGTTACCATATAATGTCCAGGGTATAACCTAGCCTGGTGGAACCAGCCTGATCACTGTGTTCTCCATATAATGTCCAGGGCATAACCTAGCCTGGGGGAACCAGCCTGATCACTGTGTTACCATATAATGTCCAGGGTATAACCTAGCCTGGGGGAACCAGCCTGATCACTGTGTTACCATATAATGTCCAGGGTATAACCTAGCCTGGTGGAACCAGCCTGATCAATGTGTTCCCATATTACCTTCAGGGCATAACCTAGCCTGGTGGAACCAGCCTGATCACTGTGTTCCCATATTACCTCCAGGGCATAACCTAACCTGGTGGAACCAGCCTGATCACTGTGTTACCATATAATGTCCAGGGCATAACCTAGCCTGGTGGAACCAGCCTGATCACTGGGTTCTCCATATAATGTCCAGGGCATAACCTAGCCCGGTGGAACCAGCCTGGTCGCTGTGTTCACCATTCTATTTCACTTCACATTTTATGATATCTGAAGAGAAATAGAAAGGTCAACGCAGCGATCAGGTTGGTTCCACCAGCCTCACCTCTTGCCTGCTAACTAACGGTTGTGGATGGGGAGACCAGAATTAGGCAGGTTTAGTCTGACCTGTTCAAACTTCAACATAGTACCTGTTTGTATGTCATATATCACCTCTCCTAACTGCCTTTGGTAACAGAACAGTGACTATGTGTTCACAGAAACATGTTTGGAGCCAGACTGCCAGACGGGCTTGGTACTGATGTCTCTGAATGGAGAGAGACCTGGTACTGACAGACGGGCTTGGTACTGATGTCTCTGAATGGAGAGAGACCTGGTACTGACAGACGGGCTTGATACTGGTGTCTCTGAATGGAGAGAGACCTGGTACTCTGACAGACGGGCTTGATACTGAGGTCTCTGAATGAAGAGAGACCTGGCACTCTGACAGACGGGCTTGATACTGAGGTCTCTGAATGGAGAGAGACCTGGTACTGACAGACGGGCTTGGTACTGATGTCTCTGAATGGAGAGAGACCTGGTACTGACAGACGGGCTTGATACTGATGTCTCTGAATGGAGAGAGACCTGGCACTGACAGACGGGCTTGATACTGATGTCTCTGAATGGAGAGAGACCTGGTACTGACAGACGGGCTTGGTACTGATGTCTCTGAATGGAGAGAGACCTGGTACTGACAGACGGGCTTGGTACTGATGTCTCTGAATGGAGAGAGACCTGGTACTCTGACAGACGGGCTTGGTACTGATGTCTCTGAATGGAGAGAGACCTGGTACTGACAGACGGGCTTGGTACTGATGTCTCTGACTGGAGAGAGACCTGGTACTGACAGACGGGCTTGATACTGATGTCTCTGAATGGAGAGAGACCTGGTACTGACAGACGGGCTTGATACTGAGGTCTCTGAATGGAGAGAGACCTGGTACTGACAGACGGGCTTGATACTGATGTCTCTGAATGGAGAGAGACCTGGCACTCTGACAGACGGGCTTGATACTGATGTCTCTGAATGGAGAGAGACCTGGTACTGACAGACGGGCTTGGTACTGATGTCTCTGAATGGAGAGAGACCTGGTACTGACAGACGGGCTTGATACTGTCTCTGAATGGAGAGAGACCTGACACTCTGACAGACGGGCTTGATACTGATGTCTCTGAATGGAGAGAGACCTGGTACTGACAGACGGGCTTGATACTGATGTCTCTGAATGGAGAGAGACCTGGTACTGACAGACGGGCTTGGTACTGATGTCTCTGAATGGAGAGAGACCTGACACTCTGACAGACAGGCTTGATACTGATGTCTCTGAATGGAGAGAGACCTGGGACTGACAGACGGGCTTGATACTGAGGTCTCTGAATGGAGAGAGACCTGGTACTGACAGACAGGCTTGATACTGATGTCTCTGAATGGAGAGAGACCTGGTACTGACAGACGGGCTTGATACTGATGTCTCTGAATGGAGAGAGACCTGGTACTGACAGACGGGCTTGATACTGATGTCTCTGAATGGAGAGAGACCTGGCACTGACAGACGGGCTTGATACTGATGTCTCTGAATGGAGAGAGACCTGGCACTCTGACAGACGGGCTTGGTACTGATGTCTCTGAATGGAGAGAGACCTGGTACTGACAGACGGGCTTGATACTGATGTCTCTGAATGGAGAGAGACCTGGCACTCTGACAGACGGGCTTGGTACTGATGTCTCTGAATGGAGAGAGACCTGGTACTGACAGACGGGCTTGGTACTGATGTCTCTGAATGGAGAGAGACCTGGGACTGACAGACGGGCTTGGTACTGATGTCTCTGACTGGAGAGAGACCTGGTACTGACAGACGGGCTTGATACTGAGGTCTCTGAATGGAGAGAGACCTGGCACTCTGACAGACGGGCTTGATACTGATGTCTCTGAATGGAGAGAGACCTGGCACTCTGACAGACGGGCTTGATACTGATGTCTCTGAATGGAGAGAGACCTGGCACTCTGACAGACGGGCTTGATACTGATGTCTCTGAATGGAGAGAGACCTGGTACTGACAGACGGGCTTGGTACTGATGTCTCTGAATGGAGAGAGACCTGCCACTCTGACAGACAGGCTTGATACTGATGTCTCTGAATGGAGAGAGACCTGGCACTCGGCATTACAATTTTACTAGACACAACTTTTACTTGTATCGTCTTTTTTTATTATTGAGTTGAATGGTATCAGTCAATACGGGAGGGAGAAACCCTGTGTATTCTGCACCAGGATCAGGGAACTCCTGTTGTACCCCCGGACCACTCTGACATGTTACCAAGGTAACCCCATTACCACCAGACAGGAAGGTGTGACCACTCTGACATGTTACCAAGGTAACCCCATTACCACCACATAGGAAGGTATGACCACTCTGACATGTTACCAAGGTAACCCCATTACCACCAGACAGGAAGGTGTGACTACTCTGACATGTTACCAAGGTAACCCCATTACCATCACACAGGAAGGTATGACCACTCTGACATGTTACCAAGGTAACCCCATTACCACCACACAGGAAGGTATGACCACTCTGACATGTTACCAAGGTAACCCCATTACCACCACACAGGAAGGTATGACCACTCTGACATGTTACCAAGGTAACCCCATTACCACCAGACAGGAAGGTATGACCACTCTGACATGTTACCAAGGTAACCCCATTACCACCAGACAGGAAGGTATGACCACTCTGACATGTTACCAAGGTAACCCCATTACCACCAGACAGGAAGGTATGACCACTCTGACATGTTACCAAGGTAACCCCATTACCACCAGACAGGAAGGTATGACCACTCTGACATGTTACCAAGGTAACCCCATTACCACCAGACAGGAAGGTATGACCACTCTGACATGTTACCAAGGTAACCCCATTACCACCAGACAGGAAGGTATGACCACTCTGACATGTTACCAAGGTAACCCCATTACCACCAGACAGGAAGGTATGACCACTCTGACATGTTACCAAGGTAACCCCATTACCACCAGACAGGAAGGTATGACCACTCTGACATGTTACCAAGGTAACCCCATTACTACCAGACAGGAAGGTATGACCACTCTGACATGTTACCAAGGTAACCCCATTACCACCAGACAGGAAGGTATGACCACTCTGACATGTTACCAAGGTAACCCCATTACCACCAGACAGGAAGGTATGACCACTCTGACATGTTACCAAGGTAACCCCATTACCACCAGACAGGAAGGTATGACCACTCTGACATGTTACCAAGGTAACCCCATTACCACCAGACAGGAAGGTATGACCACTCTGACATGTTACCAAGGTAACCCCATTACCATCAGACAGGAAGGTATGACCACTCTGACATGTTACCAAGGTAACCCCATTACCACCAGGCAGGAAGGTATAACCACTCTGACATGTTACCAAGGTAACCCCATTACCACCAGACAGGAAGGTATGACCACTCTGACATGTTACCAAGGTAACCCCATTACCACCAGACAGGAAGGTATGACCACTCTGACATGTTACCAAGGTAACCCCATTACCATCAGACAGGAAGGTATGACCACTCTGACATGTTACCAAGGTAACCCCATTACCACCAGGCAGGAAGGTATAACCACTCTGACATGTTACCAAGGTAACCCCATTACCACCAGGCAGGAAGGTATAACCACTCTGACATGTTACCAAGGTAACCCCATTACCACCAGGCAGGAAGGTATGACCACTCTGACATGTTACCAAGGTAACCCCATTACCACCACACAGGAAGGTATGACCACTCTGACATTTTTATTTTTTTATTTTTTATTTCACCTTTATTTAACCAGGTAAGCCAGTTGAGAACAGGTTCTCATTTACAACTGCGACCTGGCCAAGATAAAGCAAAGTAGTGCAATAAAAACAACACAGAGTTACATATGGGGTAAAAAAACATAAAGTCAGAAATACAACAGAAAATATATATACAGTCTGTGCAAATGTAGCAAGTTATGGAGGTAAGGCAATAAATAGGCTATAGTGCAGAATAATTACAATAGTATTAACACTGGAATGCTAGATGTGCAAGAGATTATGTGCAAATAGAGATTCTGGGGTGCAAAAGAGCAAAATAAATAACAATATAGGGATGAGGTAGTTGGGTGGGCTAATTTCAGATGGGCTGTGTACAGGTGCAGTGATCGGTAAGGTGCTCTGACAACTGATGCTTAAAGTTATTGAGGGAGATAAGAGTCTCCAGCTTCAGAGATTTTTGCAATTCGTTCCAGTCATTGGCAGCAGAGAACTGGAAGGAATGGCGGCCAAAGGAGGTGTTGGCTTTGGGAATGACCAGTGAGATATACTTGTTGGAGCGCAGACTATGGGTGGGTGCTGCTATGGTGACCAATGAGCTAAGATAAGGCGGGGATTTGCCTAGCAGTGATTTATAGATGGCCTGGAGCCAGTGGGTTTGACGACGAACATGTAGTGAGGACCAGCCAACAAGAGCGTACAGGTCACAGTGGTGGGTAGTGTATGGGGCTTTGGAGACAAAACGGATGGCACTGTGATAGACTACATCCAATTTGCTGAGTAGAGTGTTGGAGGCTATTTTGTAAATGACATCGCCGAAGTCAAGGATCGGTAGGATAGTCAGTTTTACGAGGGCATGTTTGGCAGCATGAGTGAAGGAGGCTTTGTTGCGAAATAGGAAGCCGATTCTAGATTTATCTTTGGATTGGAGATTCTTTATGTGAGTCTGGAAGTTGAGTTTACAGTCTAACCAGACACCTAGATATTTGTAGTTGTCCACATACTCTAGGTCAGACCCGTCGAGAGTGGTGATTCTAGTCGGGTGGGCGGGTGCTAGCAGCGTTCGATTGAAAAGCATGCATTTAGTTTTACTAGTGTTTAAGAGCAGTTGAAGGCTACTGAAGGATTGTTGTATGGCATTGAAGCTCGTTTGGAGGTTTGTTAACACAGTGTCCAATGAAGGGCCAGATGTATACAAAATGGTGTCGTCTGCGTAGAGGTGGATCTGAGAGTCACCAGCAGCAAGAGCGACATCATTGATATACACTGAGAAAAGTGTCGGCCCAAGAATTGAACCCTGTGGCACCCCCATAGAGACTGCCATAGGTCCAGACAACAGGCCCTCCGATTTGACACACTGAACTCTATCTGAGAAGTAGTTGGTGAACCAGGCGAGGCAGTCATTTGAGAAACCAAGGCTATTTAGTCTGCCAATAAGGTAACAAGGTAACCCCATTACCAAGGTAACCCCATTACCACCAGGCAGGAAGGTATAACCACTCTGACATGTTACCAAGGTAACCCCATTACCACCACACAAAATATCAATAGGCTCAGTAACTGTATCTGCTGGGAAAGACAATGAAAGATGAACATTGTTAAATTATCACTGCTTCTATGGTGTTGTGTAAAGGGTTGTTTATTCTACATTTACATTTTAGTCATTCAGCAGACGCTCTTATCCAGAGCGACTTACAGTTAGTGAGTGCAAACATTTTTCATACTGGCCCCCCCGTGGGAAACGAACCCACAACCCTGGCGTTGCAAGCGCCATGCTCTACCAACTGAGCTACAGGGGACTATATATATTTGAAAGTTATCAAAACGCTAGAATATCTACATAAATTCAGCAATTGCATTCTTCTCATATTACTCTGTAGGCTACTGAACCATTCAAAGCTTCCTCCAGCATCTCACCATACGTCTGCCTGTAGTTATTGAAGTCAACCTGCAGGAGGTTTGTTTGTTGTGATTGAGTGGGGGGGGGAACAGCTGACGGCAAGGTTCTGAAAGATGGGTGTGTCTTGGTGGTGGCAAGGACACACCCAAGAAACACCCACATCAAACCACACCCCCAAGCCAACTCATGTTTGGCTTCTGTCATGGCCGCCAGCATTTCTTGAGGAGCAAGCCAAAAAATGAGGCCAAATCAGTGGGTGCAGTTCCTCTTTAAATTAAATATGATCTTGAATTGATTCTGAATGGTAAAAAATATTAAAATTAGTCTTTCAAATGAAAAAAAAATAGAAGGTTAAAGCGAATAAGGTTACTGTATGTCAACTACAGCCCATTAAAAATGGTAATGAGTCCATTTGGCTGTGTTTACACAGGCAGCCCAATTATAGACAAAATATCTGATTGGTCAAAATACCAATTAGTGGAAAAAAGAATCAGAATTGGGCTGCCTGTGTAAACGTAGCCATACAGTGGGGAAAAAAAGTATTTAGTCAGCCACCAATTGTGCAAGTTCTCCCACTTAAAAAGATGAGAGAGGCCTGTAATTTTCATCATAGGTACACGTCAACTATGACAGACAAATTGAGATTTTTTCTCTCCAGAAAATCACATTGTAGGATTTTTAATGAATTTATTTGCAAATTATGGTGGAAAATAAGTATTTGGTCACCTACAAAACAAGCAAGATTTCTGGCTCTCACAGACCTGTAACTTCTTCTTTAAGAGGCTCCTCTGTCCTCCACTCGTTACCTGTATTAATGGCACCTGTTTGAACTTGTTATCAGTATAAAAGACACCTGTCCACAACCTCAAACAGTCACACTCCAAACTCCACTATGGCCAAGACCAAAGAGCTGTCAAAGGACACCAGAAACAAAATTGTAGACCTGCACCAGGCTGGGAAGACTGAATATGCAATAGGTAAGCAGCTTGGTTTGAAGAAATCAACTGTGGGAGCAATTATTAGGAAATGGAAGACATACAAGACCACTGATAATCTCCCTCGATCTGGGGCTCCACGCAAGATCTCACCCCGTGGGGTCAAAATGATCACAAGAACGGTGAGCAAAAATCCCAGAACCACACGGGGGGACCTAGTGAATGACCTGCAGAGAGCTGGGACCAAAGTAACAAAGCCTACCATCAGTAACACACTACGCCGCCAGGGACTCAAATCCTGTAGTGCCAGACGTGTCCCCCTGCTTAAGCCAGTACATGTCCAGGCCCGTCTGAAGTTTGCTAGAGTGCATTTGGATGATCCAGAAGAGGATTGGGAGAATGTCATATGGTCAGATGAAACCAAAATAGAACTTTTTGGTAAAAACTCAACTCGTTGTGTTTGGAGGACAAAGAATGCTGAGTTGCATCCAAAGAACACCATACCTACTGTGAAGCATGGGGGTGGAAACATCATGCTTTGGGGCTGTTTTTCTGCAAAGGGACCAGGACAACTGATCCGTGTAAAGGAAAGAATGAATGGGGCCATGTATCGTGAGATTTTGAGTGAAAACCTCCTTCCATCAGCAAGGGCATTGAAGATGAAACGTGTCTGGGTCTTTCAGCATGACAATGATCCCAAACACACCATCCGGGCAACGAAGGAGTGGCTTCATAAGAAGCATTTCAAGGTCCTGGAGTGGCCTAGCCAGTCTCCAGATCTCAACCCCATAGAAAATCTTTGGAGGGAGTTGAAAGTCTGTGTTGCCCAGCGACAGCCCCAAAACATCACTGCTCTAGAGGAGATCTGCATGGAGGAATGGGGCCAAAATACCAGCAACAGTGTGTGAAAACCTTGTGAAGACTTACAGAAAACGTTTGACCTGTGTCATTGCCAACAAAGGGTATATAACAAAGTATTGAGAAACTTTTGTTATTGATCAAATACTTATTTTCCACCATAATTTGCAAATAAATTCATTAAAAATCCTACAATGTGATTTTCTAGAATTTTTTTCTCTCATTTTGTCTGTCATAGTTGATGTGTACCTATGATGAACATTACAGGCCTCTCTCATCTTTTTAAGTGGGAGAACTTGCACAATTGGTGGCTGACTAAATACTTTTTTTTACCCACTGTAAGGACCCATGTTGTAGCCCACATGGGTTTGACCATGTCTGGCCCAAAAGGTTAACCCAACTAGGTACCAGCTAAGAGTCCATGGAGTCCTTGGTTAAAGGTTGCACTGGATCAGGATGAAGAAGGGCCCTGACCGGGGTAACAGAGCGACAGCAGCACTATCTGAGGGGGCTGACCGTGGTAACCCTTTGGCACCAGCACCAGGACCAGGACCAGGGGGACACTGCTGAATTGAAAGTCTTCTATCTTGAGAACTTCACTGCTGACATGCAAATTTTTGGGATTGTACACAGGGTTAGGAAACCAATGTGTACATTTGTAATTTGATTGAACTATCCCTTTAATCAGAGCTCCTGCATTGCATGTGCTATAAATAAACCTGTACAGTGCCTTCAGACCCTTTTATTTTTTCCACATTTTGTTATGTTACAGCCTTATTCTAAAATGGATTAAATAAAACAAATTCCTCAGCAATCTACACACAATACCACATAATGGCAAAGCGAAAACAGGTTGTTAGAAATGTTCGCTAATTTATACCTAAAATATATATATACATACGTATTTATATAAATATTCAGAGCCTTTGCTATGACACTTGAAGTTGTGCTCAGGTGCATCCTGTTTCTACTGATCATCCGTGAGCTGTTTCTAAAACTTGATTGGAGTCCACCTGTGGTAAATTCAATTGATTGGACATGATTTGGAAAGGCACACACCTTTCTATATAAGGTCCCAAAGTTGACAGTGCATGTCAGAGCAAAAACCAAGCCATGAGGTCGAAGGAATTGTCCGTAGAGCTCTGAGACAGGATTGTGTCGAGACACAGATCTGGGGAAGGGTACCAAAAAATATCTGCAGCATTGAAGGTCCCCAAGAACACAGTGGCCTCCATCATTCTTAAATGGAAGAAGCTTGGACCCACCAAGACTCTTCCTAGAGCTGGCCGCCCGGCCAAACTGAGCAATCGGGTGAGAAGGGGCTTGGTCAGGGAGGTGACCAAGAACCCGATAGTCACTCTGACAGAACTCTAGAGTTCCTCTGTGGAGATGGGAGAACCTTCCAGAAGGACAACCATCTCTGCAGAACTCCACCAATCAGGCCTTTATGGTAGAGTGGCCATACGGAAGCCACTCCTCAGTAAAAGGCGCATGACAGCCCGCTTGGAGTTTGCCATGGTGGTGGCAGCATCATGCTGTGGGTATGTTTTTCAGCGGCAGGGACTGGAAGACTAGTCAGGATTGAGGGAAAGATTAACAGAGCAAAGTACAGAGAGATCCTTGATGAAAACATGCTCCAGAGCGCTCAGGACCTCAGACTGGGGTGAAGATTTACCTTCCAACAGGACAACAACCCTAAGCACACAGCCAAGACAACGCAGGAGTGGCTTCGGGACAAGTCTCTGAATGTCCTTGAGTGCCCAGCCAGAGCCCGGACTTGAACCTGATCGAACATCTCTGGAGAGCCTGAAAATAGCTGTGCAGCGACGCTCCCCATCCAACCTGACAGAGCTTGAGAGGATCTGCAGAGAAGAATAGGAGAAACTCCCCAAATACAGGTGTGCCATCTCAGCCTTTCCTCTAGGATTTTTCCTGTGCTTAGCTCTATTCTGTTTCTTTTTATCCTAAAAAACTCCCTAGTCCTTGCTGATGACAAGCATACCCATAACATGATGCAGCCACCACCTTGCTTGAAAATATGAAGAGTGGTTAGATTTGCTCCAAACATAACACTGAATTGAGCACAAAAAGTGAATTGCTTTGCCACATTTTTTGCAGTATTACTTTAGTGCCTTGATGCAAACCGGATGCATGTTTTGGAATATTTTTTATTCTGTACAAGCTTATTTCTTTTCACTCTGTCAATTAGGTTAGTATTGTGGAGTAACTACAATGTTTTGGATCCATCCTCCGTTTTCTCCTATCACAGCCATTAAGCTCTGTAACTGTTTTAAAGTCACCATTGGCCTTCAATCAATCAATCAATCAATCAATCAATCAATCAATCAATCAATCAATCAATCAAATTGTATTTATAAAGCCCTTTTTACATCAGCAGATGTCACAAAGTGCTATACAGAATCCCAGCCTAAAATCCCAAACAGCAAGCAATGCAGATGTAGAAGCACGGTGGCTAGGAAAAACTCCTAAAAAAAAACCACCTTGTGGTGAAATCCCTGAGCGGTTTCCTTCCTCTTCAGCAACTGAGTTAGGAAGGACGCCTGTATCTTTGTAGTGACTGGGTGTATTGATACACCATCCAAAGTGTAATTAATGACTTCACCATGCTCAAAGGGATGTTCAATGTCAGGCTGTAACACAACAAAATGTGGAAAAAGTCAAGGGGTGTGAATACTTTCTGTAAGCAGTATCTGCACATCAGCTATGGTGTCTTTGTTCATGCCGATATCGCGTGGAATGTTTTATTGATTTGATACTTTAGTGTTACTCTGTCTAAGGCTAAGTGCTATGTGGGGATCCTATGAGAAACAGGACTAGATTGTTCTTTGCACTATATTTTTGATCATAGAAAGCACTTACTGTAGTGGGGGAAAAAATCATTATGGCTCTGAGCCAAGGGTTTGACTGTGAGCTTTATCATGGCTCCGGTCATAAGTAGTACACTACAGAGAATATGGGTGCCATTTTGGGACAAACTGAACTGAACTTGGAAGAGGTCGATCCCACAGCAGCCCAGTTGCCGGAGAGGCTGCATCATGCTATGAGGTTTTTTTTGTTGATTAAAAAGCACAGGCAAAATCTTAGTCTGCTTTCCAACAGACACTCCTAGTTAAATCCTAGTTACAGTTTTGACTTAAACCAGCTTGAAAATCTATGGCAAGACTTGAAAAAATGGCTGTCTAGCAATGATCAACAACCAACTTGACGGAGCTTGAAGAATTTTTTAAAGAATAATTTGCTAACTCAGAAAGACTCCAACGCCAAAGCTGATTCTAACATGTAATGAGGGGGATGAACACTTATCTAATCAAGACATATTAGTGTTTTATTTTTCATATATTTTTATTTTTTACAAAATGTTAGAATTTTTCTTCCACTTTGACATTTAGAGTATTTTGTGTAGATCGTTGACAAAAAATTAAAATTAAATCCATTTTAATCCCACTTCGTAACACAACAAAATGTGGAAAAGGTTCTGCAGGTCCAATAATATCAAACAGTACAGTACATTGTAATGGAGCACTTTAACATGTCAGCTATCTCACATTAAACAGTCCTCCAGAGAGCTTTAACCTGATTTTAACAGGGATTATGCTGTTGTGTAAAATGCCCTTTTTTTTGTACATGATTAAAATTGTGCATCTGTAAACCTGCGTTAACATTGTCATTCATTTCCCTCTTCTATACACACTGCCAGTACGGGTGTCACCATGCCAGACCCTAACTGCTGCTAGGTGGGATTAACTAGGCAGACCCTACCTGCTGCTAGGTGGGATGAACCAGGCAGACCCTACCTGCGGGACCACTTGGCGGAGGGCCGTCCGAAAGGCCTCTTCCAGAGCACCCCATGCAGCTGCACCTTGGTGCTAATGTCCAGCACTTCAGAGTCTGTCTGTCTGTCCATGGAGGTCCAGGGGGAGAATAAAGAGGGTTTGGACGACGAGGAGAACATCGCTACAGGGGGGTGGGGAGGGAGGACAAAATATCAATGGAACACAAACAGAAATGGGGGAACTAGGAAGTACACACAGAGCAGCCACACACACAATAACACACACACACACAATAATACACACACACACACACACAATAACACACACACACCCAATAACACACACACACCCAATAACACACACACAATAACACACACACACACACCCAATAACACACACACACCCAATAACACACACACACACAATAACACACACACACACAATAACACACACACACACACAATAACACACACACACACCCACACTGACAGACACGTACACACACACACACACACAATAACACACACACACCCAATAACACACACACACACCCACACTGACAGACACGTACACACACACACTTGTGGACACAACACACACTCACAGACAAAGTAACAAACAAATCCCAATACCAAACTCAGTGGGGTGGAATGATGAAGCTGCCAATACGGGCATCAGCTGGAGGCAGACTACTGGACGGAGAGGAGAGGAGGGATGGAGAGACGGTTGGGGGGAGGGCAGGAGAGAGAACGAGAGAGAGAGAGAGAGAGAGAGAGGGAGACAGAGAGAGAGAGAGAGAGAGAGAGAGAGAGAGAGAGAGAGATAGAGAGAGGCAGAGGCTTTAGAAACGAGTTCTAGTAAATCTGTTGCAAGGTCAATACATCCCTGTCATCCTCTCCCTCTGAGCCAGACAGGCAGGCCAGTAAAATCTCTTATTCAGATTAGTGTAGTGCAGCTTCCTGTAGAGGGAAAAGTGTGCATCCCAAATGGCACCCTAGTGCACTACTTTAGAGCAGGGAGCCCGTAGGAGTGTAAAATGATGCTCGACAAGAACACGCACTCTACTTTCTAGCAAAGAGCATGCTACATAGTCAAATGGAGAGCACGGTATGTTGTGTATATTTCCTGTTACAGATGTATACATCTGCATGGTTACAGCATATATGCAGATTTAGGGAATGTGTGTGTGTGTGTGTGTGTGTGTGTGTGTGTGTGTGTGCTAATGGATGGGAGATTAACATCTATATATTTTTCTGCCTCTGTATCCATCCTATATGACAGCTACGTGGATGTATAGTGAAATAACACATCCCCGTGTTCTCCAAAACCCAGGGATCGTCTCTATACATACTGTAGGTTTAATGGACAGTAAACATTCATAATGAGTTCTAAATTTAAAAATCTCATTGCTTATATGGATCTGCATGCCGTCCTAATCTGGGCCAGGCTGATGTCCTAATCTGGGCCAGGCTGATGTCCTAATCTGGGCCAGGCTGATGTCCTAATCTGGGCCAGGCTGATGTCCTAATCTGGGCCAGGCTGCTGTTTCCTGGTTTCTTTGGATCCCCATGACCTTTCACAGAAGCATCAGCTACAGGGCGGCAGGTTAAGAGTGTTGGGCCAATAACCCAAAGGTTGCTGGTCCGAATCCCCGAGCCGGCAAGGTGGAAAAATCAGCTGTTTTGCTCTTGAGCAAGGCATTTAACCCCCAACAATATCTTCTCTCCGGGCGCCGTTGATGTCAATTAAGGCAGCGCCCCTCCCACCTCTCTGATTGGTTAAATATGGAAGACAGATTTTGATTGAATGAATCTCCTTTCCCTTCCTTTTCCCTCTTCCTGGTCCACAAAAAAAACACAAAAACATTACCGTCACACACAATACAACGATATACAAACAATACAACTAAAAAAGTATACAAACAATACATCTAAAAAATAACGTGTGTGTCCCCTCACAGTCGCTGCCGTTCCATGAGTTTTTTAAAGGTAATTTTGGTTTTTGCTTGAGTAATTGGAGATGGAAGTGAGTTCCATGCGATCATGGCTATGCATAAAACTGTATGTTGCCGTGAATTCATTTTTGGACTTGGGGAATGTGAAGAGACCCCTGGTGGCATGTCTTGTGTGGTATGTATGGATGTCTGAGCTGAATGTTATTTGATTATGCAGGCAATCTGGAATTTCCTCACAGTAATATTTCTCATAAAAACTAGAAGAGAAGCAGTTAATCTCTCGTCAACCCTCAACCAGGAAAGACTGTCATGCATGTTGTTGATGTTAGTTCTGTATGTGCAGTTAAGGGCAAGGTGTGCTGCTCTGTTTTGAGTCAGCTGCAGCTTTGCTAGGTCTTTCTTTGCTTCACTTGACCATATTAACAGACAGTAATCAGGATGGGAGAAGATCAAAGCCTTAAAAAACGCAGAACATCTTTTTATAACAGACATACCCCTCCCCATCTTCACAACTTTGCCAATATGACTTGACCATCCAATGTTATACCTAGGAGTTTAGCTTCCTCAACTTGCTCAATGGTCACAACCTTTATGCACAACTCCAGTTGAGGTCTTAGAGAACGTGTTGAACTAAATACAATGTTTTTAGTTTAAAATGTATTTAAGACCAGTTTATTATTGATCACCCATTATGATACTGACTGTAACTCCTTATTTAGAATTTCAGTGAGTTCTCACTGGCTTTGGGTGCCGACATAATAATAATAATAATGTAGAGTGTGGAATCATCCGCATACATAGCTTTGTGTGAGACCAGTGGAAAATCATTTGTAAAAATAGAGAAGCGTAACGGCCCAAGGCAACTGCCCTGCGGGACGCCGCACTGTACACATCTGATGTTAATAATAATAATAATAATTAATCATTTAGCAGACGCTCTTATCCAGAGCGACTTACAGGAGCAATTAGGGTTAAGTGCGTTGCTCAAGGGCACATCATGTTAGAGAAGCATCCATTGAAGAACACTCTCTGGGTTCTATTGGATAAATAACTCTCCAACCATTTGATGGCTGGTGATGTAAAGCCATAGCAAGTGAGTTTCTTCAATAACAATTTATGATCAATAACATCAAAGGCTGCACTGAAATATAGCTCCAACAATCATCTTATTATCCATTTCTTTAAACCAATCATCATTCATCTGAGTCAGTGCAGTATAAATTCAGTGCCCTTCTCCATGTTGAAAGTCAGTCGTTAACTTGTTCTCTGAAAAATAGCATATTTGGACAAACACAATCCTCTCCATCAGTTTACTAAGGACAGGCAGTAAACTGATTGGACGGCTGTTAGAGCCAGCAAAGGGTTCTTTCCAATTTTTTTGAAATTACTTTAGCTTCCTTCCTTCCTGTGGTCAAACACTCCTTCAGGCTTTGGTTAAAAACATGAAAGGTTTTGGGTGTTGAGACCCAGGTTGTGTAGGTCTTGATCCAGCTGGTCGGACCACCAGGCTCTTGGCTTTCCTCTCAAAAATCAAATTTTATTGGTCACATACACATATTTAGCAGATGTTATTGCGGGTGTAGCGAAATGCTTGTGTTCCTAGCTCCAACAGTGCAGCAGTATCTAACAATTCACAACAACATACACAAATCTACAAGTAAAAGAATGGAATTAAGAAATATATAAATATTAGGACGAGCAATGTAGAATATAATACAGTATATACATATGAGATGAGTAAAGTAGTATGTAAACATTATTAAAGTGACTAGTGTTCCATGTCTATAAATATAGGGCAGCATCCTCTAACATGGTGACCACACCACCCGCGTCGCATGCGCGAGCATTGAGAAATAAATGTACACATACGTTATTCAATCATTGCACCCACACTGCTCGCTCGCGTCTGCGTAGCCAGGCGCTAAAATAGAACTTGGTTCTATTTGTGACGCTTGACGCGCTGCAAGTCCCGCCTCTCCCATCTCCTCATTGGTTTTTAGGAGCATATACCCACGTGGGTGATTGAAAGATGAACTGTCCACCCTCCAGTCCAGTAGGTGGTGGTAATGCCTCTTAAAGTTGATAGCCAACCGCCATATAAAGTCCAGAGAAGAAGAAGAAGCCTGAAGGAGGAGAAAATACTAGAAACTCACTCTGTTTACCCTTTTATCTGTGGATGAATTGTCAGAGTAGAGGACCGTGTGCATTTCAGGTTAAAAAAAAACAACCCAATGTTTATATCCCAGGACAAATTAGTTAGCAACAGCAAGCTAGCTAGCTAAATTCGACCTGTCCCCAAATGAATATAGTTGGTTCAGAGTTCATTTTGATATTTCAACCTGCGTGTCCTGATCGCGTCTGGTGCGGGTGGAAAAACTCAACATGAGGACGAGCGGTGCGGTCAGCATTTAAGGTGCAGGGTTGAGTAACCAGGTGATGGCACGCTAGTGATGGCTATTTAACAGTCTGATGGCCTTGAGATAGAAACAGTTTTTCAGTCTCTCAGTCCAAGCCTTGATGCACCTGTACTGTGAACAGGCCGTGGCTCGGGTGGTTGATGTTCTTGATTATCTTTTTGACCTTCCTGTGACATCGGCGGCTGTAGGTGTCCTGGAGGGCAGGCAGTGTGCCCCCGGTGATGCGTTGGGCAGATGGCACCACCTTCTGGAGAGCCCTGAGGTTGCGGGCGGTGCAGTTGGGGGAGTGGCCAGTTGGGGGATGGCACATTGAGGATAAGAGCAGGCTCAGAGGTGGGTTTGATCTGGCCAGGACAGGTGACCAAACTGTCAGAGTCGGGACACATTGCACCAATTCATTTTTATTTATTTAAATAATCATAAAACACAGTTTTGCAACATCTTTAACTTTTCACAATCAACAGATGGAAAAAAGGCAGACTCCTTATGGAATGATCACATGAAAACCCCCAAAGTATGACCTCTACTGCTTACCCCTGACCCTCCTCAACAACTCTCTCTCTCTCTCACACACACACACAAGTCTTTTGACTAGATCCAGAAGGGGAGTAAGTCGCTCTGGATAAGACCGTCTGCTAAATGACTAAAAATGTAAATGTAAAAAAATTAGGAATTCACATCCCTTGACTAGATCCCAGAGGCTTCACTAGATCCCTCGACTAGATCCCAGAGGCTTCACTAGATCCCTTGACTAGATCCCAGAGGCTTCACTAGATCCCTTGACTAGATCCCAGAGGCTTCACTAGATCCCTCAACTAGTTCCCAGAGGCTTCACTAGATCCCTCGGCTAGATCCCTGAGGCTTCACTAGATCCACTTTTCACTAAGAACCAGTAGGGGGGGGGGGGGGGGGGGCATCCCTTTAGAACAGACTTACAGTTTGAAAGAAAAATTAATCTGCAGCCGAAGGTACTGCATGCACAACCACCTCTACACTCTCCAACCCCAGAAGAGCAGCGTTTGTCTCGGTCTACTCTGCACCCATTGGTTGTTTTTATTGAATTCTCATAAGGATATAATATTATTTGAAAGTTAAAATTACTATTGCCATATAAAAAAAAAAATTCATTACATTTGGACTCCTCACTCAACCCTTATGTGACCAGACCCTTCCCATTCACTGTAGTGCCCTGAAAAGGCCAGAGCAGCGCAGCACTGTGGCCCAGGATGCCAGCCCAACAGAATGAGCGCCTCAAACCACCTGTGATAGTAAAGTACTGTTGGTCTTCCTCTGACACAGTTACATTCATGTTCATCATACATATTACATGAGCTCTGCTGGGAAGCAGAGAGGAACAGGAGAAGTGAGGGGGACAACTGGGCCCAAAATCTGTCTTTTCCAGCAGATGGCACTTTTATTACAATTTTTTCACCTCACTAAAAGCGAGGAGTTTTTGAGTGGAGGTCAATGAGTGTCAAATTCGGTTAACAAGAAAATGTATGGCTTGTTTTCTACGTGTGGCTTACTTGATCGGATAGGGGCATTGAGGGCATTTCTTTCCATTGTTAGAGCAGCCACTAACCCATCTGGTCAATATAATGGATCCATCTGTGTGGGTAGACATGGCCACCAAATCTTACAAAATTAACAAGATTATTGCTCATATATCTTACAACATTCACATGATTATTGCTCAGATCTTATAACATGAATAATAACAGAAGATAAATTAAAGCAAAATCGGAGAGAAAAAACTAAAGCCATTACGTCAGAACTGCTGTTCTGTTTGGCCCAAATGCAAAGAGCTAAGTCCCTCGTCACAGACAGACAGATGAGCACTACGTGGTCCAGACAAAGCTAGATGAGCACTACGTGGTCCAGACAAAGCTAGATGAGCACTACGTGGTCCAGACAAAGCTAGATGAGCACTACGTGGTCCAGACAAAGCTAGATGAGCACTACGTGGTCTGTCTGTCGGTCTACACTCCATATTGCTGGTCCCTCAATTCAGAGTTCATTGTAATGTGTCTATCCGTCTGACTACTCACTGAAAAATGCAAAATGTAAATGTACCCTACAATCACCCAGTCCACCACCATCAACTAGACCAGTAGTTACCCTACAATCACCCAGTCCACCACCATCAACTAGACCAGTAGTTACCCTACAATCACCCAGTCCACCACCATCAACTAGACCACTAGTTACCCTACAATCACCCAGTCCACCACCATCAACTAGACCACTAGTTACCCTACAATCACCCAGTCCACCACCATCAACTAGACCAGTAGTTATCCTACAATCACTCAGGAAAACAGGTCTGGAGAGAACAACCACATCTTGAAAACTAAACGATTATGGTGTATAATTTAGAGGCTGGTCCTGGGGCCAGGGCTTCCATTTTAAGGCTGAAGCAAGACAGTTATCCTCTAAGCTGTTTACCCAACAAGGCGGCGGGGGAGGCCTTTTGATATCGTTTCAACTGCAGATTGCCCCTTTAACAGGTTAGCTAGAGTCTGTGGAAAGCAGTCTTATAGACAATATGTCTCTCAGATGTACAATGTCCCTTAACAATAGAGCAGAGAAATAGTCTATAGTTCAGGCCAAACTTCATAGAAATGTAACTACTCACATGTAAACGTCTAAATAGTTACTGATTCCACTAGCAGGAATATAAATACAGACCACATTTCATCTCACAGTACAAGCCTGTGTGTCACAATACAAGCCTGTGTGTCACAATACAAGCCTGTGTGTCACAATACAAGCCTGTGTGTCACAGTACAAGCCTGCGTGTCACAGTACAAGCCTGCGTGTCACACTACAAGCCTGCGTGTCACACTACAAGCCTGCGTGTCACACTACAAGCCTGCGTGTCACACTACAAGCCTGTGTGTCACAGTACAAGCCTGTGTGTCACAGTACAAGCCTGTGTGTCACAATACAAGCCTGTGTGTCACAATACAAGCCTGCGTGTCACAGTCCAAGCCTGCGTGTCACAGTCCAAGCCTGCGTGTCACAGTACAAGCCTGTGGGTCACAGTACAAGCCTGTGTGTCAAACTCAACATGGCACATTAACATTGCTCTGAAAACCAGTGAGGGTGATAATCACTCCGATTTAAAAACTGTACTTTTACTGCAAGATGTCACAAATATCTCTACGTTTCTCACAGCCCAGTCCTCAACAACAAAATAGCAGGTACATTAACAGGAGGTCAGGAGTTGACGGTTCATCTGTAGCACTGAAAACAGGATACAACCATGATCAACTCCCCTGCTATCTGTAAAGCATACCTAGAGAGAACCCCCCCCCAAAAAATAGAAAAATACATGTCTGCTTAAAAGAAACAGAAAACATGGTAGCAGTATAGTCTAGTCATCACTATCAGCAGACAGCACTTCCTTTTGAGTGTTGAACGAGAGGGAGGTCGTTGTTACTATGGTTATGACGTCATCATCCCTTCCTGTTGTCCAGTGTGGTTCCGATTCCACCGCAGGTCGTTGTCCCGGCAACGAGGACAACAACAACCCCACTCCAACCAATCAGTAGTCCATCCAACAGAACAGGTAAATAAGACATTTGAGATGTGTGATAAGAGGTGTCTGTTAGGCTGCTTTCACTCTAAACCCACTCCATCCCTCCTTCACTCTCCTCCTCTGGGTCTCATGTGTGTCTAAACCCACTCCATCCCTCCTTCACTCTCCTCCTCTGGGTCTCATGTGTGTCTAAACCCACTCCATCCCTCCTCCACTCTCCTCCTCTGGGTCTCAGGTGTGTCTAAACCCACTCCATCCCTCCTCCACTCTCCTCCTCTGGGTCTCAGGTGTGTGTGTGTCTCTCTAGTGCTGGTGTCCAACGGACAGCACCAGTGGTATCAGACAACCCAGAACCAGAGCCCCAACCTCCACCTTGCTCAGCCCCTTCGCTGCTTCCTTCCCCGGAGCGGGGGAGTGGCTGTGTCCGGTCCCGCCCACCTCAGGCAGAACGTGTACGGTGGCGACATACAGGAAGGTCCCGGCAGAGAACAACATGGCCACGCCTGTGGCGTTCACGTCTGACAGCGCCTCTTTACTGCTCTGGAGGGGAGAGGACAACAACATGGGGGTTGTTAGAATAGGGAGGAGGTTATTGGGGTAGTGGGGTATTGGAGAGGGGGTAGTGGGGTATTGGAGAGGGGGGTAGTGGGGTATTGGAGAGGGGGGTAGTGGGGTATTGGAGAGGGGGGTAGTGGGGTATTGGAGAGGGGGGTAGTGGGGTATTGGAGAGGGGGGTAGTGGGGTATTGGAGAGGGGGTAGTGGGGTATTGGAGAGAAGGGTAGTGGGGTATTGGAGAGGGGGGTAGTGGGGTATTGGAGAGGGGGGTAGTGGGGTATTGGAGAGGGGGTAGTGGGGTATTGGAGAGAAGGGTAGTGGGGTATTGGAGAGAAGGGTAGTGGGGTATTGGAGAGGGGGGTAGTGGGGTATTGGAGAGGGGGGTAGTGGGGTATTGGAGAGGGGGTAGTGGGGTATTGGAGAGAAGGGTAGTGGGGTATTGGAGAGGGGGGTAGTGGGGTATTGGAGAGGGGGTAGTGGGGTATTGGAGAGAAGGGTAGTGGGGTATTGGAGAGGGGGGTAGTGGGGTATTGGAGAGGGGGGTAGTGGGGTATTGGAGAGGGGGGTAGTGGGGTATTGGAGAGGGGGGTAGTGGGGTATTGGAGAGGGGGGTAGTGGGGTATTGGAGAGGGGGGTAGTGGGGTATTGGAGAGGGGGGTAGTGGGGTATTGGAGAGAAGGGTAGTGGGGTATTGGAGAGGGGGGTAGTGGGGTATTGGAGAGGGGGGTAGTGGGGTATTGGAGAGGGGGTAGTGGGGTATTGGAGAGGGGGGTAGTGGGGTATTGGAGAGGGGGGTAGTGGGGTATTGGAGAGGGGGGTAGTGGGGTATTGGAGAGGGGGGTAGTGGGGTATTGGAGAGGGGGGTAGTGGGGTATTGGAGAGGGGGGTAGTGGGGTATTGGAGAGGGGGGTAGTGGGGTATTGGAGAGGGGGGTAGTGGGGTATTGGAGAGAGGGGTAGTGGGGTATTGGAGAGGGGGTAGTGGGGTATTGGAGAGAAGGGTAGTGGGGTATTGGAGAGGGGGGTAGTGGGGTATTGGAGAGGGGGGTAGTGGGGTATTGAGAGGGGGGTAGTGGGGTATTGGAGAGAAGGGTAGTGGGGTATTGGAGAGGGGGGTAGTGGGGTATTGGAGAGGGGGTAGTGGGGTATTGGAGAGGGGGGTAGTGGAGTATTGGAGAGGGGGTAGTGGGGTACTGGAGAGGGGGTAGTGGGGTATTGGAGAGAAGGGTAGTGGGGTATTGGAGAGGGGGGTAGTGGGGTATTGGAGAGGGGGGTAGTGGGGTATTGGAGAGAAGGGTAGTGGGGTATTGGAGAGGGGGGTAGTGGAGTATTGGAGAGGGGGTAGTGGGGTATTGGAGAGGGGGGTAGTGGGGTAGTGGGGTATTGGAGAGGGGGTAGTGGGGTATTGGAGAGAAGGGTAGTGGGGTATTGGAGAGAAGGGTAGTGGGGTATTGGAGAGGGGGGTAGTGGGGTATTGGAGAGAAGGGTAGTGGGGTATTGGAGAGGGGGGTAGTGGGGTATTGGAGAGGGGGGTAGTGGGGTATTGAGAGGGGGGTAGTGGGTTATTGGAGAGAAGGGTAGTGGGGTATTGGAGAGGGGGTAGTGGGGTATTGGAGAGGGGGTAGTGGGGTATTGGAGAGGGGGGTAGTGGGGTATTGGAGAGGGGGGTAGTGGGGTATTGGAGAGGGGGTAGTGGGGTATTGGAGAGAAGGGTAGTGGGGTATTGGAGAGGGGGGTAGTGGAGTATTGGAGAGGGGGTAGTGGGGTATTGGAGAGAGGGGTAGTGGGGTATTGGAGAGGGGGTAGTGGGGTATTGGAGAGGGGGTAGTGGGGTATTGGAGAGAAGGGTAGTGGAGTATTGGAGAGGGGGTAGTGGGGTATTGGAGAGGGGGGTAGAGGGGTATTGGAGAGGGGGGTAGTGGAGTATTGGAGAGGGGGGTAGTGGGGTATTGGAGAGGGGGGTAGTGGGGTATTGGAGAGGGGGGTAGTGGAGTATTGGAGAGGGGGGTAGTGGGGTATTGGAGAGGGGGGTAGTGGGGTATTGGAGAGGGGGGTAGTGGAGTATTGGAGAGGGGGTAGTGGGGTATTGGAGAGGGGGGTAGTGGGGTATTGGAGAGGGGGGTAGTGGAGTATTGGAGAGGGGGGTAGTGGGGTATTGGAGAGGGGGGTAGTGGGGTATTGGAGAGGGGGGTAGTGGGGTATTGGAGAGGGGGGTAGTGGGGTATTGGAGAGGGGGGTAGTGGAGTATTGGAGAGGGGGTAGTGGGGTATTGGAGAGGGGGGTAGTGGGGTATTGGAGAGGGGGGTAGTGGAGTATTGGAGAGGGGGGTAGTGGGGTATTGGAGAGGGGGGTAGTGGGGTATTGGAGAGGGGGGTAGTGGGGTATTGGAGAGGGGGTAGTGGGGTATTGGAGAGAAGGGTAGTGGGGTATTGGAGAGGGGGGTAGTGGGGTATTGGAGAGGGGGGTAGTGGGGAGGTCAAAGACCACCAACTGACCTGGCTGAGTCCTACAAAGGTAACCATGGCGAGGACAGGTGCTGCCAGGGCGAAGACCAGCAGGTGTTTACGGATCCGGTTCCTCTCCAGACCAGCATGCATCAGGAAAGAGACCAGGCCAAAGGCTGCTGGGGCCTGGGGGAAAGACAGAGACAGGGTTTAAACACACACGGCGTGTACAAAACATTAAGAACTCCTGCTCTTTCCATGACAGACTGACAAGGTAATCCAGATGAAAGCTATGATCCCTTATTGATGTCACTTGTTAAATCCACTTCAATCAGTGTAGATGAAGGGGAGGCAGCAGGGGGAGGCCGTCAGGAAGGCAGTGTGTCCAGGCCTCAAATGTCCCGGCGGCCACCCGTCTGTGGCCTTAATGCCCTCAACAAAAAAAAACATGCCTTGTGGCTAAACTGGCCCTTGTGCCCTTGGGCTGAAAACAATCATTATAATTCCCATCTCCCGGCTGCCAATCGCCGCACTCCAAAGCACACGGTTCTCTCAGATCTCTCAATTCTTATTAGCCAATGCCTGTCACGTGATTGGGTCCTTCTCACAGGACTCAGTAGGCTACAAGTGAAGATAGACACATTGGGGATGCAACGGCACGCGCCCTTATCCAATTCCGAGGCGCATATTGAAGATGTTTGAAGAACTGTCCACATTTACTTTTTGTCAGCCAACAAGATGAGTAATTAACTGCAAAAGCACTAGTCTATTTCAAACTACTATCCCCCATAGTACACATTTTGACCTATTCTATTGGTCAGCTTGTCGTTCTGTGCGAGAAAGAAATATTCCAAACAGACTCTGGGACAGTTGTGGAATGATAGATCCCAAATTAATACAACTACTGTAGATCAAAAAGCAACGAGGCTGATGCAACAGATCAGAACGTTTAGCTTAAAATGTTGATAAACTATTAGTCTGTTTCTTCATATTATAAACGCAGCAATGGGCACACGGCAGCAGGCTATAAGCACGAATGTTCCAAAATGCAATTAGCGGGAAAACACCCTTCTCAAAAGCGCACTGCAAATGAGAGCAGTTTCATATGACAGATATAAAAAATATCCTTTAGAAATTTAGAAAGAGGGAAGATCTAAAGATGCAACAACTAGCACGGGTTGTTAATATGACTAGGATTGTGTCTTTGGCTGCTGGAGAACAAAATAAAGTTGAGAACATGAGAGAAATACTGGGATTCCATTGCTATGAGGAAGTGTTTATAAAATAATTCCCTTAACATTCCTATGGTCGGAACACGGTAAGGCATGCCTCATAAAATGACAAAAAAAAAGAAGGTTTTAAACGTTTATGGTTAAATAATTCCAAAAGATTGATTGCAAACCTGCTCAAACAGGCACTGGCCTTTGTCTCCCCAACTGAACGAACAGTGCCTAAAGTATGTGGACAGAATCAAGCCTTTAGATATTAATAATCCTACATTATATTTGTCAAACATGACTGGCGTTTAGCCTATACAGTGCATTCGGAAAGTATTCAGACCCCTTGACTTTTTCCACATTTTGTTACATTACAGCCTTATTCTAAAATTGATTAAATCATTTTTTCCCTCATCAATCTACACACAATACCCCATAATGACAAAGCAAAAACAGGTTTTTAGATTTTTTTGCTAAAAAAAAAAAAAAAAAAATCACATTTACATAAGTATTCTGTACCTTTACTCAGTATTTTGTTGAAGCACCTTTGGCAGCGATTACAGCCTCGAGGCTTCTTGGGTATGACGCTACAAGCTTTGGGGAGTTTCTCCCATTCTTCTCTGCAGATCCTCTCAAGCTCTGTCAGGTTGGATGGGGAGCGTCGCTGCACAGCTATTTTCAGGTCTCTCCAGAGATGTTCGATCAGGTTCAAGTCCTGGCTCTGGCTGGGCCACTCAAGGACATTCAGAGACTTGTCCCGAAGCCACTCCTGCGTTGTCTTGGCTGTGTGCTTAAGGTTGTTGTCCTGTTGGAAGGTGAAACCTTCACCCCAGTCTGAGGTCCTGAGCGCTCTGGAGCAGGTTTTCATCAAGGATCTCTCTGTTCTTTGCTCCGTTCATCTTTCCCTCGATCCTGACTAGTCTC